>NC_059301.1:14582253-14617253 GCF_017591435.1 Portunus trituberculatus
ATATATATATATATATATATATATATATATATATATATATATATATATATATATATATATATATATATATATATATATATATATATATCCAGGCAAAAGCAAATAAGAAACAAAGGAAGTGAGCAAAGCAAGTTGCTCTAATTCTGTCAGCACTGATCGTTCCTCCCTCTTGTACGTTCCCAAACCTGTTCCCACCACCCATTACAACTGACAACCCTTGCAATAACACTCGCATGCCGCAGCTTCCTATCGCAGGGCCCTCAGTGCCTTGGGACGGTCCACACATGCACCCCGGGTAAAGAGGCGGGGTCAAGTCTATCAATCTTGGAAAATTTTCTCTTCCGCGGGTCTTGAGTCTCACTTCTCACAGTGTTTGCACGCTCACGTGGGTTAAACTCGCAAAACTTGTATTCTTATCATGTGCGGCCCATGTTCCCTACGTGATGTTTTAGCAAAAGTGACGTTTTTTCTTGTCTTCGATCCATCTACTCTCTCTCTCTCTCTCTCTCTCTCTCTCTCTCTCTCTCTCTCTCTCTCTCTCTCTCTCTCTCTCTCTCTCTCTCTCTCTCTCTCTCTCTCTCTCTCTCTCTCTCTTACAGTGTTAATATTACTCTCTCTCTCTCTCTCTCTCTCTCTCTCTCTCTCTCTCTCTCTCTCTCTCTCTCTCTCTGATGTGCTGGGTGGCGGTGGTGGTGATGGCGGCGAAGGCGGTGGCGGTGGTGGTGGTAGTATGAGGCGTCGTGTAGGGTGGGAAGCCATGTAGTGTCGATCAGGAGGTCGTGAGGGGTTGGTGTAGGGGTCGTGCGGGGCTGAGGGTCGCGAAGGAAGGGTTTCCAGGAGAAGGGCGGCAAGGAGGGGCGAGGGGGAGGGCGGCGCACCTCTACTCGTCTCTCTTGCCGCGCGTGAAACATTAGGTAGTTATCCAAGCCAACAGGTGGTTGACGCCCGCACGATGGCCGCCCTCATGCATGCAGCCTCCTTCGCCGCCTCCACTATCCCAACCACCACCACCACCACCACCACCACCCCCACCACTACCACCGCTGCCCTCCTTCCCTGCGCTGGAATTCCCTACCTGATTCTTTTTTACCGTCCAAAAATATGAGAGGAGTAAGATAACGAATGTAAAGTCCATCATGCTTACAATTTCTTCCCTCACTGTCTCCACTAGTGATTTTCCAATGTCTGCCTCTACTTCACTGTTTCCTCCTCTATCTCAAGACTAAAAAAAGGGGCATCAAGATTTTTTACCACCTAAGAATATGAGAGGAGTAAGATAAGGAATGTAAAGTTCATCATGCATACAATTTCTTCCCCCACTGTCTTCACTAGTGATATTCCCACGTCTGCCTCTACTTCACTGTTTCCTCCACTATCTCAAGACTAAAAAAAGGGGCATCAAGATTTTTTACCACCTTAGAATTTGAGAGGAGTAAAATAAAAAATATAAAGCCCATCATGCATATAATTTCTTCTCCCACTGTCTCCACGAATGATGTTCCAACGTCCACCTCTATTTCACTGTTTCCTCTTCCATCTCAAGACTAAGAAAAGAGCGCCAAGATATCTCCAGAATTAATCTCTTTCCCTCATATGTATGCAGTCTCTTATTTCTCCACCGTCTTCTTAACCCTTCCTCACGTCTGTCTCAGTCACCCTTCCTGGCAGCTTTTCCACTTTTCCATAACTGCAGAGGAGAAGCGTCAAGGCATTTCCAGAACTAAAATTGCCTGATGTCATTTGAATTTTTCTTATTTACTTTATCGTTGGGAAGGTAAGGAGGAAAAGGATTTGCGCCACCTTTTAAAAATAGTTCTTAGTCAGCATCCTTCCTTATCACACAAAAAACCAACTCCACCTCTTTGCCCATCCAGCCAAACATCTCTCGTCTCCTCAACGCCCTAGCCATTCTCTGACCATATATCTTTCCTTTTACTGTTTGTCTGCACCATAGAGTCTTATCGTGCTGCTCACACACCCTCCCACGCACCCCGTCTTCATCCCCAAGCCTGTTCTCCCCAGTGCTCTCTTCCCCTCCCATACATCCCTCCTACTTTCCCACTCACCCATACTAGTCATCATCGTGCTGCTCATGTTCATAAGCACGCATACACACATCTCCTTTCCATCACTTCTACACTTAGTAGTCTCTTTGTCTCACTCTGTTTCCTCTAAGCATCGCATATTCTGGGCAGTTAATACTCACAGATCCTTCAAAACCTTATTAAACTATCCCTGCAGCCTTGAAAACATCAACAATTTCCACTGCAACCTGTCAAAGTATCCCTGAAACCTTGAAAACACCAATAACTTCCACTGCAACCTGTTAAACTATCCGTGAAGCCTTGAAAACACCAATAACTTCCATTGCACCCTGTCAAACTATCCCTGGAGCCTTGAAAACACCAATAACTTCCACTGCACCCTGTCAAATTATCCCTGCAGACTTGAAAACACCAATAACTTCCACTGCACCCTGTCAAACTATCCCTGGAGCCTTGAAAACACCAATAATTTCCATTGCACCCTGTCAAACTATCCCTGGAGCCTTGAAAACACCAATAACTTCCACTGCACCCTGTCAAATTATCCCTGGAGCCTTGAAAACACCAATAACTTCCACTGCACCCTGTCAAACTATCCCTGGAACCTTGAAAACACCAATAACTTCCATTGCATCCTGTCAAACTATCCCTGGAGCCTTGAAAACACCAATAACTTCCATTGCATCCTGTCAAACTATCCCTGGAGCCTTGAAAACACCAATAACTTCCACTGCACCCTGTCAAATTATCCCTGGAGACTTGAAAACACCAATAACTTCCAATGCAGCCTGTCAACTATCCTAATTGTTCTCGGCGTCAACTACTATGATGTTAATAGCTCGCTTGTTCTGTGCATCTATTATTACTTTCCAGGAACTATATAATATTCATGTTGATTTTTATACTAATGGGTACAAGATACAAGTTGATATTTAACAGTAAGTGGTCTTTAAAGAACTATCTAGAATGTTTATTTCAATGTCATTATTATAATTATACCTTTAAGACAGAAAGAGACTACATTATAAGGAGAATCTTATAATCTACAGTCATGAATACAGATTTAAAAGCCAAAACCCACTAAAAAAAAAGCATTGAATATAAAGAACACGGAGCCATTAGTGAAATACAAGCCACGTGACAATTACGATAAAAACAATGGTAACTGCGAATTTCTAAGATGCATCAGAAAGAGAGGAAGAAAAAATTGCCATCATAAAATACTCCACGTCTACCATTTCTTTCCTAGTTCTCTCTTTTTTTCCTTCACTTTCATCCAGAGTAGCGCAAGGTGAAAGGTTTAACGGCGGCGGTGGTGCTGTTGGTGGCGGCGGTATGGTGGTGGTGGGAGCGTTAATGTAGCGGTGACGTCACAAGGTTACGGGTCACGAGAGGAGGCCGATCCCACGAAGGTGACAGGTGGGTGAATTAGCAGCCTATGACAGGTAATTAGGCGGAACACACCTGGTTAGTATTCTTCGCGGTAATGACGTGTGTGTGTGTGTGTGTGTGTGTGTGTGTGTGTGTGTGTGTGTGTGTGTGTGTGTGTGTGTGTGTGTGTGTGTGTGTGTTTTATTGGGCTTTGTTTTAGGCCCTGCACCTCTCTCTCTCTCTCTCTCTCTCTCTCTCTCTCTCTCTCTCTCTCTCTCTCTCTCATCTCCTACCCTCATCCTCCTTCTCTTCATCCTTTTCCTCCTCTTCTTCCGCCTGCTCCTCTTCCTCCTCATCCTCATCATCATCATTATCATCATCACCACTACTACTACCACCACCATCACCACCACCACCACCAACACTATTTCAAAAAGACTTCAACAACAAAGAATATAATGTCGATATTCTTTCCCTTATTTTTCTTAGGGAGGGAGTGAAGGAAAAGAAGGATGGGAGATGTAGAGATAATGGCGGCTATGGGATGGAAGGAAGGAGGGGGGGGAGGCAAGGATATGAGTCATGAAGGACGCGTGGATGGGAAGGCAGGGAAGAGGAAACCCACGGAAGGAATGTGGTTGGAGGAGGAACGGAGCACAAGCGTGGGAGGGAAAAGAAGACGAGGAATAAGACGAGAGGGGGGAGAAAAATACCACACCTGAGAGAGAGAAAAAGAGGCAGAAAAACAGCTGCATGAGTCGCTCTTACTAAAATGAAGACTGAAAGACGCGGCAGACAACGGTGAATAAAACGATGCATTTCCCCATAAAAACAAGAGGTATGATGAAAGATACGAGAGGGAATGCTTAGCGCTGACTCACGCTAAGGAGAAGATAACCCGTGTAACGATGCAGATTATGTGAGAGAAGAGGAGACGAGAGGCGGTGAAAAATAGCGGAGAAAAGATAAGGAGGGGAGGAGACGCAATGAGCGGAGTATAAAGGCGAGGACGAGAATAAAGGCGAAGTAAATAACGCATCCCGACTGCTTTATGGTCTCGCTTTAATTACTTGTGTTAACTAGGGGATAAAGTGACCATTAGACCCGGATGTAGGATGTAGAGAGAGAGAGAGAGAGAGAGAGAGAGAGAGAGAGAGAGAGAGAGAGAGAGAGTAAGAAAAGTAAACCAGGAAAGAACAAACAAGAACAAGAACAAGAAGGAGAACAAGAATCACATCCCTTCACAAACCATGACATCTTGGAAAACATTCTTGAAGTGAGAAGAAGAAGAAGAAGAAGAAGAAGAAGAAGAAGAAGAAGAAGAAGAAGAAGAAGAAGAAGAAGAAGAAGAAGAAGAAGAAGAAGAAGAAGAAGAAGAAGAAGAAGAAGAAGAAGAAGAAGAAGAAGAAGAAGAAGAAGAAGAAGAAGAAGAAGAAGAAGAAGAAGAAGAAGAAGAAGAAGAAGAAGAAGAAGAAGAAGAAGAAGAAGAAGAAGAAGAAGAAGAAGAAGAAGAAGAAGAAGAAGAAGAAGAAGAAGAAGAAGAAGAAGAAGAAGAAGAAGAAGAAGAAGAAGAAGAAGAAGAAGAAGAAGAAGAAGAAGAAGAAGAAGAAGAAGAAGAAGAAGAAGAAGAAGAAGAAGAAGAAGAAGAAGAAGAAGAAGAAGAAGAAGAAGAAGAAGAAGAAGAAGAAGAAGAAGAAGAAGAAGAAGAAGAAGAAGAAGAAGAAGAAGAAGAAGAAGAAGAAGAAGAAGAAGAAGAAGAAGAAGAAGAAGAAGAAGAAGAAGAAGAAGAAGAAGAAGAAGAAGAAGAAGAAGAAGAAGAAGAAGAAGAAGAAGAAGAAGAAGAAGAAGAAGAAGAAGAAGAAGAAGAAGAAGAAGAAGAAGAAGAAGAAGAAGAAGAAGAAGAAGAAGAAGAAGAAGAAGAAGAAGAAGAAGAAGAAGAAGAAGAAGAAGAAGAAGAAGAAGAAGAAGAAGAAGAAGAAGAAGAAGAAGAAGAAGAAGAAGAAGAAGAAGAAGAAGAAGAAGAAGAAGAAGAAGAAGAAGAAGAAGAAGAAGAAGAAGAAGAAGAAGAAGAAGAAGAAGAAGAAGAAGAAGAAGAAGAAGAAGAAGAAGAAGAAGAAGAAGAAGAAGAAGAAGAAGAAGAAGAAGAAGAAGAAGAAGAAGAAGAAGAAGAAGAAGAAGAAGAAGAAGAAGAAGAAGAAGAAGAAGAAGAAGAAGAAGAAGAAGAAGAAGAAGAAGAAGAAGAAGAAGAAGAAGAAGAAGAAGAAGAAGAAGAAGAAGAAGAAGAAGAAGAAGAAGAAGAAATAAGAAGAAAAAAATGAAAAGAAAAGAAAATAAAGAAAAAAGAAGAAGAGCCACAACAACAACAACAACAAGCACAACAAAAAGAAAAGAACACGAAACAAAAAGGAAGAAATAAAAAAGAAAAAGAAGACAACGAAAAAGCAAAAAGAAAAACGAAGAAGAAAGATGAGAAAATAATGATAATGGATCTGACCCCCTTTCTAACATGTCCGATTATCAAGGTGAGTTTACCCCGCCTTACCTTGTCCCTCGTTGCTGGCCAGGAGTTACGGGTTCCAGCGATTAAGGGAATACGTTAATGAGGGATAATGGGAAGGCGGGGGCGTTGGAGGGAGGGAGGGGCGGTGACCAGTAATGAAGGAATGACCACCCATTACTATTATCCCGCCCTGCTTAAATGGAGGTCAATTTGGCAAGATATTTTCAGATTTTCGTGGAGTAGACGAGGGCGAAGATTAAAAAAAAGTCAATGGAGTAAAAGGGAAAGGGAGGAAGGGGAAAAAAAGGGGGAATTTGTAAGAATTTAAGAATATCAGACGATAGAAAAAAAGTGATAAGGAATCGTGGGAGAGGTAGAGTGGATGGTCGTAGTGTGTGTGTGTGTGTGTGTGTGTGTGTGTGTGTGTGTGTGTGTGTGTGTGTGTGTGTGTGTGTGTATGACGATAGGAACGACTAAAAACTTGCTTATCTTTTGCGGATGAACAGGAGAGAAGAACTAACAAGAACAAACCTTTTTTGGCTCCATTTAAGGTGTCTCTGGTTAAACTATACCATACGGCATCAAAAAAGAAAGATTATCAAATGAAGAAGTGCTGAGAAGAATAAGTATCGAAAGAGAACTAATGGTGAAGATTCGAGCAAGGGAACTTAACACCTTGAGTACCATGACGCATTTCCTTATTCATTCTGCTTAGTATCTAGTGATTTTATAGAGCTTCAGAAACTTATTTAAGGGACTAAGACAGTGAAGACTGGCCATTAATCTTCTGACCTCCATAGATCCTTCCTAATGTCAATAAAAATGTCTAATCATGCACAAATCTCAAGGTAGAAATGTCTCCCAGTACTGAGGGACTTAAGCTTAACAGGAAGAATCTCAGGTAGTAGAGCGACAGGCAGACAAAAGGAGAAGTACATGGCTGGAATAGGAAGAACATAAGAAAATAAAAGTAGAGCTGGATGTATATGACAAATAACACGAGATAGAAGGATGTGGCAGTCCATGGTCGCCAACGTCTGCAGGAACACGGCACTTCGGTAAGGTAAAGATCATTTGGCTTTCACTTCTTCTGTTCGTCTTCCTGTATGTCTTGGAATATCTCATAGCGAACAGTAACAAGACACCACTGGAACGAAATTGACCAGTCTCATGTGATTCTTCCTCTATTATATTTGTAGGATAATGACAATCAAACTTATTTTCCTGTTTTTTATTTTTATTTCTATTTTTTTTCAGTCTTTACTCAGTCTCCCTAACACTAAATACGCAACAATACATAAACTTTAAAAATGGCATCAGAGTGTTGTATTCTGATGTTTTGCCAGTATATCCAGATTTCTTTTCTTCAGAGGCTAAGTAGACGGTGCTGTGTATGTCCAGTAGGCTGATGACCATTAACAACTGTCCTAAAGGTAACTCATGGTGGTTGCTGTGCTGCTTACTCTTAATTTCTCTTGCATGCTTTAAGTGTGTTCCCTGACAAACTCCTGCCGACCTCACCAGCTTGCCAGACACATGCCAATTTACACCCACACATAAACCATTGACATCTTCGCCAGTAAAATGATGTGGTGGTTCTTTTAACGGAGATTAGTTGATAGTTCTTCACGACTGAATATTTGACGAAGCTTATTTTTCTTTACCAATATAAAATGCAAAAAGATGAAAAAAAAATCAGTCTTGTGAGACTTTACGCACCTATATTAGCAGGTGATTTGTTGGTGAAAAAATATATATGCCTATTGAGAGAGAAAAAGTGAAAAGTAGCGCCCAACTGATCAATATGAAAATATTCCCTTAAAAATACAAAATGCCTATCGAGAAAAGTGCGAAAGCAAACAAGCAAGTGCTCAGAACCAAAATACTACAGACTCAGGGTGACGAACCTCTCACTTGACCCGTCACCTGTGTACGTACAAACGCTTTTTTAACAACAGCCTCAGTTGTGATGTGAAAAATATCCACATAAATATATTAATTAGACACCACACATTTTTTTACAGGAACTGACTGTAATAATATTCCGGAAAAAAATTTGCATCGATAAAAGTGTTGCTTTTCTTGACTGTAGAAATAATTTCTGCGGAAATCTCAGATTTTTTCCATTTTATTCCTCTCTCACTATTTTTCTTTCTTAAACATTTTAGAATGCAGTGTGCGAGTTCAAAGTGTTGCCTAACTCAACATAAACACTTCCTGCAGGTATTATTCAGGAGACTCGGTTATTTGATATCAACTGTTCGCCCTGCAAATGATTTATTGACTGCTTGCCCTGAAATTATTTAAGGTCCGATGGGTAAACTCTGAATCTCTCTGCCTCATTCTATTTCCAATTCCTAAGGTTTGGTTTGTTTCCAGCGAGGAATGAAGAAAATGTCCAAGGAGATTAGAACTCCTACTCAATTCCCTTAGAGCAGCAGTGAAGAGAAGACTTTTTATCTTTCGATCAAACTCCTTTATAAGTAGAAAAACAAAACTCCAACGAAAACACAAACGAGAACTATGATACCTCCCCAGAAGTATGTGATGAAAAGCACTGTTGTTATTGTTATTGATGCTGTCATTGCTATTGTTCTTGCTGCTGCTGCTGATACACACAGACAACAAAAAATCTAATATTCCCCTCATACACACAACTCCATTAATAGCAATTCAGTACAAATATAAACAGTTATTTTCCTGTTTTTTATTCTTATTTCTATTTTTTTTTTTCAGTCTTTACTCAGTCTCCCTAACACTAAATACGCAACAATACATAAACTTTAAAAATGGCATCAGAGTGTTGTATTCTGATGTTTTGCCGGTTGTATATCCAGATTTCTTCTCTTCAGAGGTTAAGTAGACGGTGTTGCGTATATATATGTCCA
The DNA here is from genome assembly GCF_017591435.1 of Portunus trituberculatus. Taxonomy (NCBI): domain Eukaryota; kingdom Metazoa; phylum Arthropoda; class Malacostraca; order Decapoda; family Portunidae; genus Portunus; species Portunus trituberculatus. Next base: position 14,591,058 of record NC_059301.1, read on the forward strand.
GTAGGCTGATGACCATTAACAACTGTCCTAAAGGTAACTCAATACTAATAAAAATTGATGAAGTGATGGCAACAACCTCCAAGGCCAAATGAAATCTATGCACCTCACAGTGACAGAAGAAAAATATCATACAAATTTAGTAAAGGACGTGATTTGTACAGCTCAGGTGAGGCTGTGACGAGCTGAGATGAGGCTCAAGGGGACTGCATGGAGAAAAGAAAAAATGTTAGAGAGAAAAGAACGAAAGTACACGAAGAAAAATTTAATACAGAGAGAGAGAGAGAGAGAGAGAGAGAGCAGATAGGTCACTAGACAAACACAATGAAAAAAAAAAAAAGCAAGGAGACAATGAAGGAATAAAAAAAAATAAAAAGCAGAAAATTTGCAGAAAAATGAGAGACCAAACAGGTGAGGTGTGAAACGCATTAAAAAAGCACAAGCAAACTGAGGTCAAGAAGAGAGAGAGAGAGAGAGAGAGAGAGAGAGAGAGAGAGAGAGAGAGAGAGAGAGAGAGGGGGGGGAGAATAAAAAAGATGGGTCAACACCGACCAACGAAGCACTGAAAAGAAAAAGAAAACAAAGAAAAGAGAAAAAAACCTTGTGTTGTTCCACCAAACAGCAAACTGAACTGGAAAAGAAAACCAGAAATCACAGTAAAAACACACACACAAAAAAGAAGAAGAAAAAACACACCCGCAAACTTCTCTCAGTGTTTGTAAATCCGGATTCAGCTGACGAACGCAACGCCTGCCTTGTTTGTTTTGACGCGTCTTCGGAACTGGCAAGCGGTGTGTGCGCGGGGCGGCGGAGGGAAACTCGAGACAGACTTATTGCTTTAGACGCCCTTTAGTGGGGCAACACCGAGCCTCAAGTGGTGGTTAGGAGAGCACGGGGCAAAGGGGCAGGGCAGGGCAGGTGGTATGAAGGGATGGAGGGAAGGAGGGAAGGGAAGATGAGAAGGGAGAAGGAGGTAGAAGAAGGAGAAGGAGGAGAGGGAGTTTATCATGAAGGTGGATACTGATACGGCAATTCCCATGGTGATCGCTGCGTGTGTGAGAGTGAGATTGAAGGTGGGAGTGAGCGATGGCCTGGAAAAGAAGCGAGAGGATCCAGGCAGGAAATGGAGAGGGAGGGAGGGAGGAGGAGAGAGATGACGAGATGACGAGGTAGTGGTGTTGGTGGTGGTGGTGGTGGTTAAGATGTGATGTGCATGCAGATAAAAAGAAGGGCGAAGTTAAAATGGAAAGATGATGGAAGACGAAGACGTGAAAAGAAAAAAAAACATGAAAAAGAAAAAAAGCTAATTCATAAGACAGCGAAACAACTTGAAACTATTAGTGTGTGTGTGTGTGTGTGTGTGTGTGTGTGTGTGTGTGTGTGTGTGTGTGTGTGTGTGTGTGTGTGTGTGTGTGTGTGTGTGTGTGTGTGTGTGTGTTGCAACAGAAAAAAAATAGTAATGAAAAAGAAAGAAAATAAGTAAAACAAAAAAGAAAAAGTAGATGTGAGGAATGTGAAAGAGGGAGAAAGGAGAAGAAAATAACATACAAAGTGACAAGATTAGAAGAAGAGACAGATAAAAGAGGAGGAGGAGGAGGAGGAAAAGAAATAGGAGTGAAAATGGAAAAAAAAAAAGAGACACTAGCCAAAATAAATTTCTCTGCTTAATTACAAGATTAGCTACCTACGTATTCAAATGCCCGCCAAAATGAAAGGGATAAAAAAAAAGACTCTAATGATAAAGCCAAACAATGGGTGGGAAAGGAAAAGTTGGCGAGATGGTGAAACTTCAACTAAAAGCATTTAACCAAACGTCACACTCGGTAAAAGAAATAATAAAAATAATAGATGTAAAAAGATACTGTGAATGCTGAACAGAAGTCATATCGTGGCTTGCTGTAACTTTCATTAATCATGTTTATAATTAATGTGGCGGCGGTGGTGGTGGTGGTGGTGGTGATGATGGAGACCTGAAGTGAAAGTTGAGACTGCGAATAATGATGATGACGGTGGTTACTAATGACGACTGTGATGTAGATCTTAGATAATAATGATAGTAAAATTAATGATAATAATAATAATAATAATAATAATAATAATAATAATAATTATTATATAATAATAATAATAATAATAAAATAATAAGTGGTACTAGTAGTAGTAGTAGTAGTAGTAGTAGTGGTAACAGTGTAACAGTAGTAGTAATAGCAGTAGCAGCAATAGTAGTAATAGCAGTAATAACAGTAGTAGTAGTAGCAGGAGCAGCAACAGCAGCAGCAGCAGTAATAGCAGCAGCAGCAACAGCAGCAGCAGCAACAGCAGCAGCAGCAGCAGTAGTAATAGTAATAGTAGTAATAGTAAGATTTTTTTTTTTTTATTTCTTTACAGTTGATCTACTGTTGATCGCTAACAACATGACATTCTGTAGAACATGTTCCCCGGTTTACAGTCAGTCCTGCCTGCGCCACAAATGTTATCATCCATTGTAAGGTTGTCAAGGCAATAAAGAACATAAACAATAACAAAAGGGAAGTTTAAGCTTACCGTTTCGAGATATCTAAACATACATTATAAAAACAGACATTATAAAAAAAAAGACACCAAAGAAATATCCAATAAGAACTCAGACTACACATCAATATAATGAACATAAATCACAGCTGAACTTTGGCATACAGTGCAGTTGTGGTGATGTTGACAGTGTTGGTGGTGATGAACAATAAGCATAATGATGACTAGATAATGAGTGAATACTGATATAAGTCATCTTTTCAAGGAAGAAGAAGAAGAAACAGAAGAAGAAGAGGAGGAGGAGGAGGAGAACGAGGAGAAGGAGGAGGTGGAGGAGGAGGAGGAGGAAGACAAGAGGATGAATAGAGAAAATACAATAAAAAAAGAACAAGCAGTGAAGAAGCACGTGGAGAAGAATAGAGAAAGGAAGAATAGAAAACAAAAGAACGCAAAAGAAAACAAAAGAAAAGCAAAACAAAGCTAAAACAAAAGGAGAAAAGAAAAATAGGAAAGAGGAGGAGGAGGAGGAGGAGGAGGAGGAGGAGAAGGAGGAGGAGGAAGAAAGAGGGGAAGGCACCATGAAACAAACACTTGCATGGAGACGTAAATAACACAGGGTGGGGAGGGGCGGAGAGACTGTCAAGGGAGGTGCTTGGTGGAAGATGGAGAGAGAGAGAGAGAGAGAGAGAGAGAGAGAGAGAGAGAGAGAGAGAGAGAGAGAGAGAGAGAGAGAACGTACAAAAGTCTCTCTGTGTGTGTGTGTGTGTGTGTGTGTGTGTGTGTGTGTGTGTGTGTGTGTGTGTGTGTGTGTGTGTGTGTGAGGAGGGGGCGGACAGTCTGCCAGGAACCATCACACCTCACCACCCTCATTATCCGCTCAATAAACACTTCTCCCCCGGGTGGCCAAAGCACCGAAAACAAGGCTTATTACCCGCGCTTAAGGAGAAGACCACAACGCCATCATTAACCCGAGATGCCGCGCTGCTCGCTCCTCCGAAATTAGAGTCCGCGGCGGGACCAGCAACACCAAATTGATTTTTTTATAGGAGGTGTTATCGCGTCGACGTTCAGAAAAATTATTGGTGCCGCAAAATTTCCACTCACGATCTTAGGTGCGATTTTTTCTCTTCTTTCCTTTCTTCTTTCTTGCTAGATGAAAATACACACACACACACACACACACACACACACACACACACACACACACACACAGAAGTACGCACGCACTCACTCATGTACGCAGTAATTCGAATAAGGTTTCTTGATTACATTTAGCAAGAGGAACATTCATTCGTCTTACCGGTACACTGACGCAGCTAACGGTGGCGATACTGTTGCTATTCATTGTTGTTGCTATTTTTATAAGAAGTGGTGGTGGCGTGGTGGTGGTGGTGGTGGTGCTGGTGGTGGTGGTGATGATGACAGAGGCAGAGAAGGCAGCGGCACTAGCAGTGACGGTGATAGCGATGTGGTAGAGAGAAGAGAGAGAGAAGAGTGTTGATGCTGATGACGGTGCAAGCATGAAAGAGAATGCATATGAATGCAGTATGACTCGCAGGCTTTCATAACATTTTGTGTGTGACTGATGTTGACTGATGCGAGAAAAGAAGCTGAAGAAAAGAATAGAAAGTGAGTGAAGGAGACAGGGCAGGCAGAGAGAGAGAGAGAGAGAGAGAGAGAGAGGTGAGCTGGAGCAGACAGTGAGGAGCAGTGTGGGTGGGCCATCTGAGGGCTAATGAATCGACAGAGGCCCCTAGTAAGCCGTCAGCTGAGGGTTGTAAGCGGTGCGGGGAGCGTGGCCAGGGCCGCCCCACCCCAGCACCGGTCCAGCCTGCCCTTATACTTCTTCCTGGAGCAGCTAGCGTCCTTATTTCACCTGCCCCTACTCACTCGCCTTTTGTTCCTTCCATCCCTGGTTCACTTTCTGCCTCCAGCTTTTTGTTCCCATTTCTTTTTCTGCCTAACTTTTTCTCATTTATTTTCATCACCTGTCACAGCCAAAGAGTTCCCTGCCTCCAGCCGCCCCAGACCCACTCGACACAAGGGCCGCTAATGTACACTGCTTCCTGAACATACCTGGCTTGATGATGATGATGATGATGATGGTGATGGTGATTAGTGGTGTTAAGGAAATGAAAAATATGAAATATAACAGCGTCAAAAATAATAATAATAACCATAATAATAAAGTAATAAATGCACATTGATATTTCACTAATCCATTTACCATACATATTTACTTATCAACTAATTCACTCATGCGTTTATCCAGGACGTTCAGTCAGTAGGATTCTATACAATGTAACAACTAACACTTTGGTCACTCTCCTCTGTTAAATCACCCTCTCCTCCTCCTCCTCATCTTCTTCCTCCTCCTCCTCCTCCTCCACCTCCTCCTCCTCCTTCTCCTCCTCCTCCTTCTCCTCCTCCTCCTCCTCCTCCTCCTCCTCCTCCTCCTCCTCCTACGCATACCATATATAATATTCGATAATATTCGATACGTAGGATTAAAAAATCTCCATTTACATATTTGGTTAAAGTGAAGGTGACGCGTGAACTGTACTGAGGAATATGACGAAGCAAACTAAGTGAATCTTCCTTGTGGTCTCCCTCTCCCTCTCCTCTCTCTCTCTCTCTCTCTCTCTCTCTCTCTCTCTCTCTCTCTCTCTCTCTCTCTCTCTTCTAGAAACAAGACAAAAGACACAGGAGTCGGGGAAGTACCTTGTGGAGAAAGTGGCTATAAAGAAGCGTTGGTTCCCACGGAAAAGCGCATACAAGTACGAGGCATGTGTGTGTGTGGTGGACGCGGAAAATGGAATACAGTATAGCCTGTCTTCTGAAACGCTTTGCTCTCTCACCACGACTGTTCTCAAAGGCTGCAGAGATGATAGGACGGGTTCTCGTGCGTTGTTTCTGCAAATAACGCGGCAGTGTGGCGCATTACCTTATACCGAGCGACAAACTGCTGGGGTGTGTAGGAAAAGATACGTATGCTCTAAATAATTGTCCTTTGAAACACCGCTATAAGTTGTATTTTATTTTGAATTATAAAAAAATCATTAAATCTAACACCATGACTCACAAGGCCAAGAGTTGTTGCTGTGTGTGTGTGTGTGTGTGTGTGTGTGTGTGTGTGTGTGTGTGTGTGTGTGTGTGTGTGTGTGTGTGTGCGTGTGTGTAAGTGTGTGTGTGTGAGTGTGAAAGGATGTGTGTAGGTAATAAAAAGCACACTTTGAAATACCGCTTAACGATGATATATAGTATCTCACCTCTAATGAAGGAGAATTATATACCAAGTCATGGGTGCAATTCATTATTATTTGTTTAATCATCTTCACCGCATTTATAATCGTCTTCAGTGATGCAGCAGGTTTCGTCCTATTCCTGTTTTGGGTTTTAAGAAAGATCTGGTCGGCGGGAAATGAAGGAAACACTTAAAACAACCAGAACATTGAAAGCGTCACGCAATGATTGTTCCGTGAGACGAGCACTGTTTCTTCTTTCTCTCCACGAAGGCCATCATGGTGCAGTCCGGTAAAGAGGTCATTACTGATCATCTCTTTTTTACTTTCCTCGTTCACTAAGCGCCTCCATTACACCCACAATTTGCTTCCCATTAGTGTTGTCACATGTTTCTGTCTTACGATCTTCTGCTGCTTTTACTAAACATCTACCAGCTCATTTATCCCCTTCAGTAACGAGGCGCATTTCTATTATGATTTTTGGATATGATAAGCTGATTTTATTTGCATTAGAAAGGGTCTATTGAGGTCAAAAGATTAATGGCTGTCTTACAATCGTCTGTTGCTTTTACTAAACACCTAGCAATTCATTTCAACCTTCAGTAGAGAAACGCACTTTCACCATGATTTTTGGATATGATTAGACGATTTTGTTTGTATTAGAAAGGGTCTATGAAGATCAGAAAATTAATAGTCAGAGTCTTTACTATTTTAATCCCGACATAAGTTTCTGAAGCTGTATAAATCGCCTAGTAGTAACCAGAATAAATATGAAAACGCGGCATGGTACTGAAGGAGTTAAGCTAAACACAATATTCACATAATTGAAGAGGTAAAAACGAAAGGTCCTTGCTTCCCCATCATCGTCATGTTTTGCAATAGGAAAGTTTACTGCTCTGCCTTCAAAGAGCAAGACACACACACACACACACACACACACACACACACACACACACACACACACACACACACACACACACACACACACATATCACACTGCTGCTTAACCCATTCAGTACTGGGACGTATTTTTACCAAGAGTTTGGGTATGATTACACGATTTCATTTACATTAAGAAGGGTCTATGGAGGTCAGAAGACTCATGGCCAGAATCGTCACTATTTCAATCCTCACCTAAGTTTCTGACAATGTATAAAATCAATAAATAGTAAGCAGAATAAATAAGAAATGCGTCACAGCACTGAAGAAGTTAATGGTCTGTGCTTCGACTATTTCAATGGTGTCATGAACCTATTCTCTTTTATTCGTTAGGTCTTCCAGAGAGAGAGAGAGAGAGAGAGAGAGAGAGAGAGAGAGAGCTGATAAAAAGAAAAAAAAATTATAAAACGTTCAGCCGGAACCAGTTTTTGTTATATCGTGCAAGCAATAGAAATATTATCATACCAGATAATCTAAATTCTCTCCCTGTCTTCCTCGCCTCTTTCCTCCATCACTCCCTCCTCCCACCTTTATCACACACACACACACACACACACACACACACACACACACACACACACACACACACACACACACACACACACCAACCTTCTGACCTACCATTTATGATTTTTTTTCCCTCATGTCACAAGAATCACGAAGGTTTGTTACATCGCCAGAACGCCTCCCAATCCCGCTGCTTGTGCACGTAAAAGGGAGTTAAACATATGGGACCAATCGTTCGTCTAAGCACGGCACGTATTCATTTGCTGTCATGGATTCACCCGCGAGGAAAAGTGCTGGATCTTGCGGTCTGAGCTGAGGTGTTGATGCTCTTCTCCCACACTTCTCCCTCACTTCTCCCTCACTTGACGCGCAGTACCTTATAAAAAAAAAAAAAAATGATAGCTTAGCAAAGGTTAGCGCGCGTGGGTACTATTGACACACGGCTGGTTCTTTCTTCTTTGTGTGTGTTATTTTTCTTATCTCTTCCTCTCTCTCTCTCTCTCCTCTCCATTTCTCTTCGCAGATTTTCTTGCCGACTTTCATAAAAATTTTGTATGTTTCTTTTATAATTTTTTATCCATGAATTTTGTTTTTAGCTTTACTTTGTTGAAGGTTCCTCGTAACCGTTTTCTCATCGGTGTCTTTTCGAGCCTCAGACTCTAATATAATTGAAAATACTGTGGATGGATGGATGGATAGTGTGTGTGTGTGTGTGTGTGTGTGTGTGTGTGTGTGTGTGTGTGTGTGTGTGTGTGTGTGTGTGTGTGTGTGTGTGTGTGTGTGTGTGAGAGAGAGAGAGAGAGAGAGAGAGAGAGAGAGAGAGAGAGAGAGAGAGAGAGAGAGAGAGAGAGAGATTTTATGCACCACGATAGGACACAACACTTCAAGCCTTTAGTAAGGGGAGTGTGGATGGCAGCATTTCCTCTGCAAGAACCAGTCAGTGTCTTTGCTGTGTGAGTCAACCAGAAAATTTGTTACAAGTTTCTGAAAAGTAAAGATTCCATTCATGGCTTCTGTACCATGACACTTTTCCATATTCCTTCTGGTTACTATCTGGAGACTTTATTCACCTTCAGAAACTCAAATGGGTGATTAAAACAGTGAACACAGTGGCAGTTATTCTTCTGACCTCCATAGACCCTTCCTAATGTCAATAAAATGGTCAAATGGTACACAAATCTCAAGGTAAAAATGTATCCCAGTATTGAAGTTACTAATGAAAAATCAAGTATGCCGTTGCTTGCAGCTGATTCAACCTTTGGAATAAAAAGTTAACTGCTCAAAAGTCCCGCTGCTTTAGAAGTCAAAAGGTAATCATTCTCACAGACAGACGGACAGAAAGACAGACAGACTGAGAATATTGAAATGATAGCAAATTTTCTCCTAACCACGAAAAGAAGACATTTATCACAAATTCTTATTCACCACAAGAACATTCCTTTCTAACACGGCCATAAAAGTCACATTAGTCTGATAATGGCGCGGCGGCGAGGCTTTGATGGGAGGAGAGCGAGGCGCGGCTCGTCACTGCTACTGCCTGCAGATTTCTTGCTGTTTTGAAGGTTCATGATGAGACTTGTTACTTCATTTCAGACGGTGATAATAAGCATAAATAAAACAAATACTCAATCCCAAAGTAATTCGCAGAAGGAAAATCAGTCTATACTTACGCCATAGTACTTCCTTTAGCCTTAACTCCTTCAATACTGGGACAATCTTTTACTATGAGTTTTGGGGCACGATTAGATTATTTCATTTACATTAAAAAGGGCCTATGGAGGTCAGAAAATTAATGGCAAAACTTCTAACTATTTTAACTAATCTCCACATAAGTTTCTGAAGCAGTATAAAATCGCCATATAGTGACCAGAATAAATATGGAAACGCGTAATAATACTGAAGAGGTTAAAAGCCACTGCAGTGAAAGCTTGTGGCGTTATGTGACTTTCTGGAGATTCCTATCTGAGTAACCACAGATAATTTACCTCACCACACACACACACACACACACACACACACACACACACACACACACACACACACACACACATTTCCATAGTCATTATTTTTCCATCAATAGTGACTGCGAATTTAAATCATAGTTTGAATTTTAACCAAACGTCGCCATTAAAGTTTTCTAGCCCTCCTCTATTACATTATACATCAAACTTGAAGCAGTGAGCTGGTTATTGTGTATTTTCGTATCCATGCTTTAAATTTGCACCAGTTTCTTTCATTCAGCTTGACGAAAATAATGTAGTCGAAAAAAAAGGAAGAGAAATAAAAAATAGAAGAGAATAACAAATCCATCTTTCTGACTGTCAATAGTGATATTTGAAAACCTACTCTACTTTACTCTATTGAACTTTACTATACCTCAATCTACTTTACTCTAGACCTGCAACAAACCACTTTATTAGCAGTGAGGAAAGGCGAGACTACTTCACGAGCAGACTACTTTATTAGCAGTGAGAGGAGGCGAGATCAGTCAAGGTGTTCAGAGAAATGGCTCCTAAATGGTTCACCTTAAGCGGTAATGCGCCCCGAGGAGCCGCAAGTTCACGCCTCACCCTCTGACGTTATCTCACTCCGCCACTCAGTCTGGCCCCTCCCACTCACACTCTCTCGCCCACACTCAAACCTTTCCCTCCCAAACCACCCACTTCTCCCTCCACCTCACTTCTCGCCTCACTCACCCAGACAGACACACGTCACCTAACCCCTCACTCGCTCATCTCGCTCCCCCCCCCCTCTCTCTCTCTCTCTCTCTCTCTCTCTCTCTCTCTCTCTCTCTCTCTCTCTCCTTCAATCTTCACTTCCTTTTATTCTCTCTTTCTTCCTCCACTCCCAGCATCTCTAACAACTTTATCTGCATCTCTCTCTCTCTCTCTCTCTCTCTCTCTCTCTCTCTCTCTCTCTCTCTCTCTCTCTCTCTCAATGATATTGTAGTGCAAATTAAGAAAAATAGTCCATAAACGATTTTGAGAGAGAGAGAGAGAGAGAGAGAGAGAGAGAGAGAGAGAGAGAGAGAGAGAGAACTATTAAAAAAGATACCTACAATGCCTAATTTTAGGAAACTACCCATTGCAAATTAATATCTTATCTAAGCTTTGATGCGCGAGAGAGAGAATTCATGAGCAATATATCAATGAAGCAGACACATCACCAGTATAATTGTATATATAGTTAACCCTAAGCAATTATTCCTTTATTTCTCCAGCCTGGATCCCGTGGCCTTGCTGTAGCGGATCCAAACACATTAAGTCAATTCTTCACCACCAATGTACAGTATAAAAACACTCGCCCTTTTCTTCCTTAAGTGATGAGGTGGAGAGATTAGAAAAACGGTACTTAATTATACAGGTATCTCATAAAGCCGGAATATATACTAAAATTTCGTAGATGGATCATTCTGTTTAGTGATTGTTTGTTCTCTCTCTCTCTCTCTCTGTCTCTCTCTGAGTTGAAGCTTAGTGTGAGAAGAGAAGAAGAAACAGAGAAAGATGAAGAAATATATTGATAATGACAACGTGAACAACAACACCAGCAACAACAAAGACAACAACAATAACAACAAACATCATTCTCATCACCACCACTCTCTCTCTCTCTCTCTCTCTCTCTCTCTCTCTCTCTCTCTCTCTCTCTCTCTCTAACTCTCCCCACATCTTTTTTTTCTAATATATACAACACTACGCTTTGTACGTTGTCTTTTCCTCTCATCTTCCTCTTTTCTTTTAGTTTTCTTCCTCATTTCGCACACAAATACTTCCTAGAGTATCACTAGTCACCGACAAACACTGGATGCTCTCGATTTTCACTTCATACACTTATATAGTAGTTACCGTCGCCACCATTGTCAGTACCACCACCACCACAACTACCGCCACCACCATTGTCAATATCAATACCACCACAACCACCGTCACCAACATTATTAATACCACTACCACCACCAGAACTATACCGCCACCACCATTATCAGTACTATCACCACCACCACAACTACCACCAACACCATTATTAATACTATCACCACCACTACCACAACTACCGCTGCCACTATTCCATTGCTCCACAAACCACTGCCCTCTTTCCCACCGCTAAACGCACAAAGTAACAATGTAGGTACGTATTTACAACTGAACTTAAAATACCTAGAAAATACAGAGCGAATTTAATATAGTAGAAATGAAAGTATGTAAGAGAGAGAGAGAGAGAGAGAGAGAGAGAGAGAGAGAGAGAGATAACAAGACATACAAAACGACAAAGAGAAGAGCTGCATTTGTACCATAGTGACACAAATCTACCTTTCTCTGAGTAGACGGAGGAGTGAAGTGAAGGGTGGCGTGTGTGAACCAACGGGAGGAATGACAGAAGGTATTTGTTCAAGCTTGGTACGTGTTGCATTGAGCCTTCCATTTATTATCACTGGGCAGCTTCATCCAAACGAGTATGTACCTTCCTGAGACAACTGACGGACGAAAGTAGTAATCTGAAGCTGCTGCGTGTTGTCTAACCTGCATTAATGGAAGCTGTACGAGGAAATATTTTTTTTTTCTTGCTTCTTTTTTAAACCCCTTCAATACTGGGATGCATTTTTACCTTGAGATTTGTGTACGATTCGACGATTTTATTGACATTAAGAAGGGTCTATGGAGGTCAGAAGATTAATGGAAACAGTCTTCACTATTCTAATCCCCCGACATAAGTTTCTGAAGCTGTATAAAATCACCAAATAGTAAGTAGAATGAATATAAAAACGAGTCATGGTACAGAAGGGGGTTAAGATTGAAGGAAGATGACCCAAGGCTGTAAAAAGTCTCTGTATGAAAAGCCCATTTTGTTTTATCTCCACCCTACAAAAAAGTGAGGTAGAAAGCGACCTTCTTCATTTTGTATACACACTGGAAGCTGACAATCTGCGCCATCGACAGGTCGCCGTGTTTGTCAAATTTATATGTGTCGGTTCTCACGTCTTGATATTTGACTAGCAGTGTGACTTGATATATGTGTCAGGTTTTATTGTTTTATTGTACGCTGCATTTGACACCATATGGCATCATCAGCCACCTGGACTAAACTTTATGGCCGCTACAAATCTGCCAGCGAGGGTGTTTATCCAGACACATCCCGCTGGAGACGCACCTAAGATCTCGGACTGAGTGACTTTATGGCAGAAATACGAGACAAATTAATGTGAAAGGTGACAGGGCTCAAGGAGAAGCGCTCTATCATGTCTTCCGTTCCTTTTTCATGTATTATCTGTTATCGAAGCATAAAAATAATTGAATACTCCTGTTTCAGCCTCAGTTTTCCTACTTGATTCGCTTACACAGAAGACAAAGCAGTATCTATATTGGCTCTTACAGTCCATGTAGAGGACACCAGTCTTGGCTGTCGAGGTTCATTACCAAAAAGGCCTTCATGAAGTGGCAATAAGATGAAGCGATGCCCAAAAATATCCATCAAGTAAATACCTCCACTCTATGTTTGTTTTTGTCACTATTTTCTTCTTTCTTTCTATTGATGTAATATTGACGCAAACACAATCGTACTATTATCATCTCAGGTTGTCAAAGTCACTAGAAGACAATAAAAAAAGCACGTAGATGTTGGCCTCTGGAGATTTAAGAGCGTTTAAACATCCACTTTAGTTTATTTACCTATAAATTTACCTTAGGAGTTCAAAAGAGCAATTTACGTGTTAACATTCCTATTCCGTTGTGTCAATTGAACATCCAGTGCACAGTGTTGCATTTTCTATTATTTACTTGCTGTGTGTGTTGCCATGTCACGGGTCGCTTGTTGTCACTTCATTTACTACTCATCCATCCACATTATCATCATTCGATACAGTCGCTCTCCAGACACCAGTTGATACAGATAAACAGACTCTTCACACCATACCTTACTCTTTGCTTCCTTCCTTCACAGCGGCCATATCAACCTCTTCAATACTGGGACACATTTTTACCTTGAGATTTTGTACGATTAGACCATTTTCTTGACATTAGGGAAGGTCTATGAAAGTCAGAAGATTAATGGCCAGAGACAGATAAACAGACTCTCCACACCACACCTTACTCTTTGTTTCCTTCCCTCACAGTGGTCATATTAATCCTTCAATACTGGGACACATTTCTACTTTGAGATTTTGTAAGATTAGACCATTTTATTGACATTAGGAAGGGCCTATGGCGGTCAGAAGATTAATGGCCAGAGTCTTCACTATTTCAATATCCCCACGTAAGTTTCTGAAGCTGTATAATATCACCAAATAGTAAGCAGAATGAATATGGAAACTCTTCTCTGACACCTAACACACCTTTTTCCTTATGTTACTTCCCCTTCTCTCTCGTTCTCTTTCTTGTTTATTTTCTTTCCCTCATATTGCTAAAGCCACACATTCATGTACCACCCATTCACCTTCACCTCTAAACATCCTTCTCATCTCTATTCCTTTCCTTCCTATTTCAACACATCCCTCTGTCATCTATCATGCACACCTCCAAACATCCCTCTCAATAAATTTTCTTCTTTTTCCCGCCATTCCTTAAATCATACACCTCTGTCACCTCTCACGCACACCTCTAAACATCGTTCTCATCTTCATCTCTATTCCTTTCCTTCTTATTTCAACACATCCCTCTGTCATACGTCATGCACACCCCCAAACACCCCTATCAATCAATTCTCTTCTTTTTCCTACCATTCCTTAAATCACACACCTCTATCACCTCTCACGCGCACCTCTAAACATTCTACTCAACATCATCTCTATTCCTATCCTTCCCATCCACACACATCCCTTTGCCATCCGTCATGCACACCTCCCAGCATCCCTCGCTCTTTCCTTAGCACAAATCTTCTCCAAGCGGCCTCAGAGCACGCGTAATGGCCTCCACTTACCTCCCGCTAGGCGCCAGAGACCTTCTACCGCTCTGCAATTACCAGTCACTAATGGGGCGCCCTGTTTGTCGCGTGCGCCCCGGCCAGTCACTCTTGTATAATTGTGGATTCGTCGCGGTAAGAGGGATGTCAGCCATTATCTCGTTCCGCCGTGGCATATATCGGCATGAAAGAGTCGCAAATTCGGCAGGATGTGAGCAGATTGGAGGGTAAAGGGAGTGAAGGCTGAGTGCTTGTTGTTTTGGTGGTGGTGGTGGTGGTGGTGGTGGTGAGAGAGTGGTGATAGAGAGAGAGAGAGAGAGAGAGAGAGAGAGAGAGAGAGAGAGAGAGAGAGAGAGAGAGAGAGAGAGAGAGAGAGAGAGAGAGAGAGAGTATTGGTAAAAGAGAAGAAATATATAAGGTGATAGACAGACTACAAAATTGGCAAAGAAACACACACACACACACACACACACAGACACACACACACACACACACACACACACACACACACACACACACACACACACACACACACACTAACAAGACAATCAATCTATACACAAAAAAAATGTAAAAGAAAATTGTTAAGAAGACGAAAAATCATAAGAACTCAAACAAAAATAAAAAACATTCAAGCAAAACTAAACACCTTCCTCACTTCGCCCGTTTCCTTCTTGTACATGACGACCAAAACGCACCACAAAACGTACCTACAAAACAGAACATCGGACTGCCGCACCATCAGAACCACATCACTCGGAGAAGAACCTTGAGCTCCTCCGATTAAACCTTTTTTCTCTCCCACCGATCCATCCCTTCCTTTTTTTTCCAATTCTCCTTCCTGCAGCCTGCGCCTCGTCCCTCATGGCTAGTACGGAGTAAGAAGAGGAGTGCGTGGGCGGCGGGCAGCCTTGAGTAGAGGGGGCGGTCCTGGGCGCCAAGTAAACCCGGTAATTATTAGAGGCCCAACCTGCTGGCCTTGCGCGAATCAGCTTAGCCCGTGCACGCCGCGACCGCCGTCCCTCACCACGTCTTGGGGCGAGTGGTCAGCAGCTAGTCGGTCCGTTAGTACGCTTAGATACCACTGAGGTTATCCGTTACTTTGCCTGTTACCAAGTCTTCCCCGCCATCCACACCATTTCGAGGGAAGGTACAAATGAGCCGCCTTGTCAGAATAGTGTTCATCAGTCCCTCAAATGTTTTAAGTTAATCTTTTAGTTAGAATTTATCAGCAAGAGTTTCCTGAAGTAATACAGTAACATAAAAACCTATATTCCGTATTTTCTGGCACTATACCTCTTATTTTTTTCCTAAATTAGTCAATCTTCTACGCTCAGGACATGTACTATACCTCTCCATGTGGTAACCTAGAACAGTCACTCCGCCAATAAAAGTTTTGTTTCGCTAATTGTCCCAGGTAGGCCGTTGTCTTGAGTGTGTTGAGATCAAGCTGTCCATTGGTGAACCTTTGACGACATAATAAAATTCAATCATGTAATTAATCCGTCACTGCAGAGTCCACACGCACATTCATTGTTTTGTAACCAAATGGATGACTTTCTTAATTAAACACATTTTTTATTAAAGGATCCTCCCGGCACCATCAAATTAAATCAATCAGTCAATCAGGCATTAGTGAGTTTAGTCGTAAATCAATTAGGTCATCACCAAGTAGATGAGTAAGGCAATTAAACACTCTCATTATCGATCTGTCAGCTCATTATACACCAATCACATCCTTCATCAAGCCGTATTCAATATTCATTTTCGTCATCCGTGAATGAATATTCTATTTATAATCAGCTGTTAATTAACGAGCAGATACACGTAGAGGCAAAAACTAGTATAAGATAATAAGAGGAACGCTAATAGCACAAATGGACACTTGGACAGATATTAAGTAATAAATTCATGAAATAAAAAGTTGATTCACCACCACCACCACCACCACCATCACCATCACCACCACCACCACCACCACCACCATCACCGTTACCACTGTTACCTTGCGATTACACACACACACACACACACACACACACACACACACACACACACACACACACACACACACACACACACTTTGCTTCCTCTGTGATCAAGTTGAAATGCATGGCTGTGACTGGAGGGTGGGAGGCGTCGGGTGATGGGGAGGGTAGCTGGCGCAGGTGTGGAGGCTGGGCGGGGGAGGAGGGCGCCAGGTAAGGTCGGTGGATACAATTGCTTCACTCGTCTCCGTCACCTTAACCCCCAATTTGGTGATTATCCACTCCCTCGCGAATTAGGGAAAAAATTTTTGCATTCATAATCAGAAGAGAACATTCAAGACCCCCCATTTTGCACTCAGAGGAGAAAAGAAAAAACATAAACACACAAGTAAATATGTAAACAGTTATATTTGCATACCCCAAGACTTATTCCCTTCCCCTTTACTCATAATACCAACAGCCCTTATAAAAGAGTGCAGGGAAACCAGGAGAGGAACTGGGGAGAGATCAGAGAGTCGTGCAGTACATAAGGTTAGATTTATTTCATTATTAACGCGATTTGTGCAGGCCCTCTGACCCGAGATGGGATAGTCAAATGGGGTGGGTGGGCGGAGTGGCTGGCGCTAACTTATGATGGGGTAGTTAGTGGTGGCGGCGGCGGTGGTACTGTTGCAGCGGTACTGGTGGTGGTGGTACATAGAGGCGAGACCTGAATCATTGCCTTGGTGTCTGGCGCTTGTTGTGTCCGTGTTGCTGCCATTAAAGACCACTGCAACATCCCGAGAGGAATGTTTATCACTGCTCCGAGGATAAATGCACATCTACTCTCCCCTAAGACCAACGATAAAGCAAAGAAACCTCCAAAAATCCACGTTTTTCCTCGAATAATGACGCCTTCTCCGTGATAAACAGTCAAGGACACACCACCTCATGCATGGCTAAGAGAGGCGAAGATGGTGATATAACTTAACCCCTTCAGTACAGGGACGCATTTTTGCCTTGAGCGTTGGGTATAATTAAGCGATTTTTTTTACATTAAGAAGAGTCTATGGAAGTGAAAAGAATAATGGCCAGAATCTTCACTATTTTAATCCCCACACAAGTTACTGAAGCTGTATAAAATCACCAAATAGTAACCGGAACGAATATGGAAACGCGTCATGGTAGTGAAGGGATTAATCAAAAGAACCACGAAGAAAGAGGAAGCAAACCCCATTCAAGACGTCTGTTATAACATGAATTTCCTTTTCTTCTCTTTTCTTTGCCGCAAACACTAATCAAGACATCTGGTAAGGCAAGATTGCGAAAATGAAATTCCCAAACCCTTCAGCGACACGTACGTAAGAGTTGATCCCTCTCTCAAGACGAGCTCTGCGTGGCGGCGAAGCGGAACAAACGGCAGCTCTCTCACCCGCCCGAAGACACCCGTGGCCACGCTAACCACCACGTGTGTGTGTGTGTGTGTGTGTGTGTGTGTGTGTGTGTGTGTGTGTGTGTGACTCAGGTGATGTGTGCTGGGCTACGGGATTTGGCACTTGGGTACAAATCTTCATCGTGTGTGTGTGTGTGTGTGTGTGTGTGTGTGTGTGTGTGTGTGTGTGTGTGTGTGTGTGTGTGTGTGTGTGTGTTACATCTGTCAGAATATTATAGTTCTCAGGCTGCGTGGCAAGAAGCATCAAAGCAGGCCACAGGGATGACCAAATGATACACATATTTACAAGGATCCCCTCCATTTTTCACCTTCCAAGAACAATATATTCCAAACTTTTTCTTCGGAACACACGAGGCCGCAGTTATATAAAGACACTCCGATATGGATGCGCACCATGTAGATAATTCCCAGCCACTTTGCATGTATAAGAGAAGGTTTTTATGGAGCGGCAATATGCACGCATTTATTTTCTTCCATTCGCAGATCTTTCCATGCCTTACTTATTCTTTTGGAGATAAAAACGAAAGATAAAAGCAGAGTGTTAAACGAACTTAAAACACAAGACACCACACATCTACACTTTCGCTTATGTTCCCGCACGCATGTTTATTTGTAAGTGTGTGTGTGTGTGTGTGTGTGTGTGTGTGTGTGTGTGTGTGTGTGTGTGTGTGTGTGTGTGTGTGTGTGTGTGTGTAAGGAAGTTTGGTCAGCGGTACGGCCTTTAGTCAGCAGGTTTCTGTTAACACTCGGGTCAGGTGAGAGGCGGGTTAATGAGGGATTCTCTCGCGGCGGACAGGTGTGAGGGCCGTCGCTCGTGGGTCGTGTGTGCTTGGTAAACTCCCTCCTCCTCCTCCATCCTCGCCTCCCTCCCTCCCTCCCTCACCTCCATTCCCTCTCCACTTCCAGCCCACCACATCCACCTCCTCTTCACCCTTTCCCCTCACCTCTTCATTCCATCTCTCTGTCTTTCTCTTCCTCTTTCTCTCTCTCTCTCTCTCTCTTTCTCTCTCCCTCCTGCACCTCCTCCAGCCCACGTCCCTTCTTCCACCACCCCTGTCACCTCACACGTCCGCAGACACATCACCCACAGGTACAAAATCCACAGTTCCTTTTCTCTCCCCTTCACCATTTTCCTAAGGCATCAATCACGAATGAGTATTACTTTCCCTCAGGTACCTTTTTCTCCGTGTGTTCACCTGTTCACCGATATGACCCTTCAATTTCAATGCAGCTTACTATTACTACAACACATGCACCTTTTTATTTCAATGCAGCTTACTATTACTACAACACATGCACCTTTTTATTTCAATGCTGCTTACTACATATTACTACAACACATGCCCTTTCTATTACTAAAACAAATATGCCCTTTCTATTTCAATGCAGCTTACTATTACTACAACACATGCTGTTTCTATTTCAATGCTGCTTACTATTACAAACACAACATCCACGGCTTTTTGCTGGTACTACAATTCTTATCTCACAGTGCACTCTTCTACCTGAACAAGAGCAGGATTGTCAAAAATGTTTCTCCTCTCAATAATAAATAAGTAGTGTTAGTTTGTCTCCATATCATAAAACACCCTTGAAAGCCATGTTGCTAGAATTGGAACTTTAAGGGTGTTTCTCCTGTTACTTGTATAGAAATCTCATTACTTTGTTATTAGAACCATTAGAACATCCTTAAAAAGCCGTGTAACCAACTAGAGCCGTTTAGATATAGGTAGCAGTGTTTTTCAATAGTGATTTTCCTGTTATTAATGCGGAAATGTTGTTAGCCTGTTACCAGAACCAAAGAAACACCATTGAAATGTTCAAAACCAATTATATATTTACCTTAGGAGTGTAGTGTTAACATCATACCACTACACCACATAATACCATAACATACCACATAAGACACCACCACACCACACATTACCAGGCACCATCAAACACCACGACAATACTACCAAACACCGCCACACACCACTACGCTACACCAATCCATACCATACCACATCATACCACACATCACTGCACACCAGCACACACCACACCACACCATCATATAACACTACAACACACCACACACCACCACAACAGACCACGCCCAACCAAAACACACATCACCACCACAACACACCACTAGACACAATCACATACCTATCACACCACCACCACAATATACCACACACCACCACAGCACACCATATACCACCACATCTGACCTGACACCACCAAAGTACAGAAAATCACCACAACAGACCAGCCACCACCAAAATATACTACAACACACCATCACACACAACACATACCACCACAACAGACCAGACACCACCAAAATACACCATCACACACCACCACAACAGCTCAGACACCACCAAAACACACCAGACACCACCAGAGCAGACCAGACACCACCACAACACACCACAACACCCTATACCTTGATATCCTCTATGCCCCAATTTGGCCAGCTCTGCCCTGCTCCGCCATGGTCTCCTCGGCTATAGTGCCACTTTCCCTAGCCACATTTTAGCGGACTTTCCATAGTTTTCCAGGTGTTTTCAGGTGGTTTAAAGGGTCGCCGTGTTGGAGGAGGTGAATGAGGTGGAAATGGAGGGAAGAGGTGGTGTGTGGGGTGGGTGGGAGCGGGAGTTGTGGTGCCGCGGAACGGTGCAAAAAAAACTACTTCGGCTTCTGGCTTGATTTCTTTTTCTTTTATTGATGGAGTTTGCACTGTTTTGGTATTTCATTTATTGATATGAAAGTAAAGCAAGTTATAATAGCTGGTAAGATCTTGTCTAGCTGTGGTTTTGCATCTGGTAAATATAACACATTAAATATTTAAGAAAAATACATATTTTTTAATTTGCACTCCTACTACTGTTTTGGTGCTTGATATAAGACTTAAAAGACATAAGAAATGTGCCTCAAGCAATTATATTCAATAAGATTTAGTTTAACTATTCGTATTTTCAAATTCAAAATCGTTATGTCGCCGAAATGGTAAATAGTGTTTCTTTAAACAACGAGCAATTCGCGTTTCCTTTCTTTCCTGAAAAGTACAATTTTTTCTCAATCAGAATATGTAATATGATCCAGCCCGGCGGTGTTTTCCATCTCGATATTATGAAGTTTTGTGACCCCGTTCGTAAAGAATAGACACCTTTCCTCCGAGCTCTCTTTATTATTATTTAAGCTGGAAAAGGTTTTACTTTCCAGATGTTAATCAAATATTTTTCTAAGTCAGAATATATAAGGCAATCTAGTCTAGCTTCGTTTTTCCGAGAGGTCATTTTCAAAATGAAAAGAATTACGTATTTTCGGCATTGGTCATCCTGGCGCCAGGACCCAGGACGTCCCTCCGCCCACTGTCTCCCCGCCAATGTCCAGAGTGCTAGTTTGAGTGTTCGGCAAGATAGAATACGTAGTGCATTCTGGTGTGGGTGCCTTCCTTCCTGCCAGTGTGACAGAATATCAGTATACGTAAATATAAGACCAGAAACAGGACTTTCCCCTGCCTCTCTTTCTGTCTGTACACTAATGACTACCTAAGCCCAGTGTCTACCTGCGTCCACTTGCTCTGTAAAAGTGTTTCTCTACTGTCTGGTTGCCTGTAGGCTTTCCTGTCTGTTTGCCAGTCCTTCTGTCAGCTTGCAAACCTTTCAACCTGTCTGCCTGTACACCAAATATGCCAATCCGTTTCTCTGCCTGTCTTTTTGCCTTAGGCAGTCCTCCTGTCTGTCTTTTACCCAAGTAACCTGTATGTGCGTCTGTCTCTACATCCCTCCCTCTCCATTGTATTAACCTTTACTCATCAGTTTATCCTCTCTCATATATGATTTATAAGTTTTCCTATCTGCCTGATTGTCTCCCTACCTGCCTAACTGTTCTCTACCTGCCTCCCTGCTTGCCTCACTGCTTCCCTGCCTGCCACACTCTCTCCCTTCCTGTCTCCCTGTCTGTCTCACTGCCTGCCTCATTGCCTGCCTACCTGCTTCACTGCCTGCCTGTCTGTCTGCATGCTTACATGTCTGCCCAACCGCCAGCCTGTCACGTCAAGGTTACAGTGTCGCTTGGTCACGTTGCAGCTTATCCCATCATTACAAAAGGTCAAAAGTAGCAACAGTAAGTACAAATAGCAAGAGAGAGAGAGAGAGAGAGAGAGAGAGAGAGAGAGAGAGAGAGAGAGAGAGAGAGAGAGAGAGAGAGAGAGAGAGAGAGAGAGAGAGAGAGAGAGGGAGAGAGAGACAAGGAAGGAAGGAAATACACAAAATAAGAACGTATCGTAAATAATTTAACAAAACTAAACGATTTGTCCTCTTATGTAAGAACCTCAGATCATGCAACTCAACTGACTGACTGATTGACTGGCTGACTGATCGACTTACTGACTGGTTGACTGTTTCTTGTAAATTACTCACACATACTTTATCTTATATTTATGCATGTGCAGATTTTATTGGGAGGTGTGTGTGTGTGTGTGTGTGTGTGTGTGTGTGTGTGTGTGTGTGTGTGTGTGTGTGTGTGTGTGTGTGTGTGTGTGTGTGTGTGTGTGTGTGTGTGTGTTTCTGTCTGCTTGCCTATGTCTGTCTTTGTGTGTGTGTGTGTGTGTGTGTGTGTGTGTGTGTGTGTGTGTGTGTGTGTGTGTGTGCGCGCGCGCGCAGGTGGGCAAGCATCCAGTCAGGCAGAGGCGGGTGTCGGCTCGTACATTCGTCTTGATGAACACCGCGACCCGTCACAAGAGCGGCCCGCGGGGAGCAATTACCTGACGGTGATCAGCGCACCTGTCGCGGATGATTCACGGACCTCGCCTGGCCACCCTAATGGACTCGTGCCCCGTGATATATGGATTCGCTCACCTGTCATCTCTGCCGGATTAAGCCCTCCGCCTGCTCCCGTTCCTCTCCTCTAATATTTCTTTTTTATCTATACCATGTGGGTTTTTCACGGAAATTTATGGGCTAAAGGAGGTACTTTTTGGGTACTTCCTATCTGAAAGTCCACCCACTAGGGAACCATTCTCCCGCGTTGATGCGGATAAGAAAGTAACAACAGCAACAAGAATAAAAGAAGTAAATGCATGCACCTGAATATTATTAATTCTACCACTACCGATACTATTTCTTTATTACACATTAATTCTGCCAGATTAAGCCCTCCGCCTGCTCCTGTTCTCTCTTCTTCTTTTGATACTAATAAAGTAACAACAGAAACAACATAAACGAAGTAAATGCAAGTATCTCTAATAATGTTTCTACTAATTCTATCACTACTACTACTAAACTATTTTCTTATATTCTGCCAGATTAACCAGATTAACCCCTCCGTCTGCTCCTGTTCGTCTCCTCCTCCTCTAACACTAATAAGAAGGTAACAACACCAACAAGATAAATGAAATAAATGTAAGTATCTCTAATAATGTTTCTACTAATTCTACCACTATACTAATTCTACTATTTTTCTTATATTCTGCCAGATTAACCCCTCCGTCTGCTCCTGTTCCTCTCCCCTTCTTCTCTTTGACGCCAATAAGAAAGTAACAACACCAACAATGATAAAAGCAGCAAATGGAAGCGCTTCTAATAATACTTATACTAATTCTACCACTACTTTCACGATTTCTTGTTTCATTTTTTTCATTTATTTTTCTATTCATTTGTTGATTTACTGGTTTATGTTTGTATATATATTTTTTTATTGATCTGTTTTATGTAATGTATTTATTTTGACCATCGTTAATACTACCAATAATACTAATGCTAATGTAAATACTAAATTGCACGTGTTATTAGTGGTACATATTATGACGTTGTTTTTTTTTTTTCTATTAACAATACATTATTTTGAATTCCTCCTTATACTCTCCCTCGTGTTCTCCGTCACAGCATGTATCTCTCGCTGTTTATCATGTAGCATCTCTTGTTGTTTGTTCGGGCATTCTTAGCGTTCTCTGCAACCCACGTACAGTACATCTAAACATTGTATTTCCTTTACAGTAATATTTCCAGCACATATTTCCTTTTTTTTACTATTTTACTATTTATTTGTCTATTTATCGAGTAGAAACTGACTAAATATTAATCTCTCTCTCTCTCTCTCTCTCTCTCTCTCTCTCTCTCTCTCTCTCTCTCTCTCTCTCTCTCTCTCTCTCTCTCAGCAAGGTATCATTACGCTCCGCTATAGTGCTCAATCACCGCCCGTTTTCTCGCACCTCTACCTCCTCTAAGTGCCACCCCATCAACACGGACTATCTTTCTTAATTCCACCGGCTCCTCCCTCCGTCCTTCCCTCTTCCCCGTCTAGTCATCTATCTCTCTTTCCTTACTCTCGTCGCATTCTTCTTTGCTTCATATTTCTTCTACTTCAGCCTGTTTCTTCGTTCTCGATTCTTATTTTTTTTTTATTCCTCTTCATGTACTTATTAATTCCTTTTCTCTATGTCATACGTTGTTTACCACTCTTCTGTCCAATCTTCTGTCTACTTTTCTACTCCTATCTCCATCTACTCATTCATTTTTCTTGCCTCCTCCCGATCCTTTCCTGTCTTACCCTCTCCTGTTTAAAAATTGTTTGTATACCAAATATTGCCGCGAAACATCTTCATCCGTTGGGGTGTCTTGGCAAAAAGAAAACGCTAAAAGAATTAAAAAGATTTACATTTTCTAGGTCTGTTGTTTTTCTATAATTTTTATCAATTTTATCATGGATCCTTGTTCCTTTTATCTTTATTTCACTTTTATTATTATGTATTCTATCTAGGCATGTCTTGGGCGACTCACTGTACATGTGTTCGCTTGGCGTTTTTGTCCTACTAAAAGCCTCCAAATGAACGAGGCTTCACCAGCGGGACACCCACACCGCACCACCGGCAAGGCAGTTCGTACGTGCGTAACAATCTGCAAAACATGCAATGCGCATCTAAATACAACATTAACCGGACAAAAAAAAGTACTCGCGTGAGAAATAATGTAAAGTTAAAACACTTAATGTGTACAAAATGTCTCCAAGACAACATATCTTCTATACGAACAGGCACGTGTGAGAATCAGAACCTGTATGTACTTACGAGTATGCTAACGATGTCTTGTATTTGCATAGCGTCAGGGCTGCGTCCCGCCGCCCATCCACGCCTCTCACGCCTCATTGCAAGGCCTCTCAACACACTACATTTTATATACTCCTCTGTATGTGCGTGTATGTGTGTGTGTGTGTGTATACATATATATATATATATATATATATATATATATATATATATATATATATATATATATATATATATATATATATATATATATATATATATATATATATATATATATATATATATATATATATATATATATATATATATATATATATATATATATATATATATATATATATGTGTGTGTGAGAGAGAGAGAGAGAGAGAGAGAGAGAGAGAGAGAGAGAGAGAGAGAGAGAGAGAGAGAGAGAGAGAGAGAGAGAGAGAGTGTGTTATAAGTAATGCGGACCTCACCGACACGCAGCGCCTTAACATTATCATACTGCTGAGAGAAGCAAGATTGGATAAGGTTAGGTTTACGATAGTTCAGGTAATGTCACACACGGTGGATAAAGCCAGGCTGCCATTGTCTGCCAGCTCACTGAGACAGAAGTGTTTTCAGTTTGGGCGGGGAATCACAGGTGTAGTTTTCCAAACACTTAATACAATTTGACTTGACCGCTGGTCACTGAACAGACTGATGCACTGCCGGGGTTTTGAACCTATCTGAGAAATAGTATAAACCGCGCTATCAGTCACTCTGGCATTCCCTAGATATTGACTAAGATGGAGACAGACTAGCGCTGCGCCTCGGACACTCCGGACACACACACACACACACACACACACACACACACACCGCGTAGTGTAGTGGTTAGCACGCTCGACTCACAATCGAGAGGGCCCGGGTTCGAGTCCCGAGAAGCGGCGAGGCAAATGGCCAAACCTCTTTTAATGTGTTACCCTGTTTACCTAGCAGTAAATAGGTACGGGATGTAACTCGAGGGGTTGTGGCCTCACTTTCCCGGTGTGTGGAGTGTGTTGTGGTCTCAGTCCTACCCGAAGATCAGTCTATGAGCTCTGAGCTCGCTCCGTAATGGGGTAGAGTGGCTGGGTGACCAGCAGAAAACCGTGATAAATCACACACACACACACACACACACACACACACACACACACACACACACACACACACACACACACACACACACACACACACACACACAAGGTGGACACTCACAGAAGTATGAAGACAGCAAAGTGTAAAAAAGAGTAATTTATGCCGAGGTCAAGAAGTCCACGAGAGAGCGGAGGATGGTGAAAATGGATGTGAATTAAAGACGGTGAGTGAGAAGTAAGCAGAAAGAAAAAAGGAGAAGAGACAAGCAGTAAAAAAACTATGGGAGGATGAAAATGAAAGTCGTCGATGATACTAACCAAAATAATAATGGACGGGAAATATTACGAATACTGATGAGGAGGAGAAGGACGACGAGGAGGAGGAGGAGGAGGAGGAGGAGGAGGAGGAGGAGGAGGAGGAGGAGGAGGAGGAGGAGGAAGCGGCAACGGCGGAGACGGAGGGAGGAGGATGATGCAAGGAGAGAAAAGGAGACGGGGAGGATGAGGCAGGAATAGCACTAGACAAGTGATGGAGAGGAAGGGGGA
>NC_059301.1:14622253-14654753 GCF_017591435.1 Portunus trituberculatus
ATGTAATGTAAATAAGGAGCAGAAATAACATCAACACTTTGGACGTGAGCGTAACATCTCCTCGCTATTATAAGGAAACGTTCGGAAGTGAATCAGAAAGTTACAATGGCTATCATCAAACAAATTTCTTCCTTCAATAACAAGAACAGAATTAGTATTTGAAAAGTTCGGAAATTAATGAGAAAGTTACAATGGCTATCATGAAACAAATTCCTTCCTTCAATAAGAAGAACAGAATAAGTATTTGAAGTGTTCGGAAGTGAAGCAAAAAATTACAATGGCTATCAAATAAATTCCTTCCCCCAATAACGAGAAAAGAATTAGTATTACTTATATTGTCTTTCAAAGTGTCACATCCTCTACGATATAAAGGAAGGAACCATAATAGCGAGTCCTTGAATACCGCACCAAAAATAGCTTAGCGAACCATCTGAAGTGTCACCTTGACTCGCCGTGCTTGTGATTCAGTGGCAGCCGTGCGTCTCCCTAGTAACTGCAGTATTGTATTTAAGTAATTTACTAAGCTTCTCTCTCTCTCTCTGTCTCTGTCTCTCTCTCTCTCTCTCTCTCTCTCTCTCTCTCTCTCTCTCTCTCTCTCTCTCTCTCTCTCACACACACACACACACACACACACACACACATGGAGAGACAGATAGACAGATAGACAGACAGACAGACAGACAAACAAAGAGGAGAGAAGATAAGACCCAAACATAAACTCCACACACACGGCACTTATTCCTAAAACACATACACTCATACATTGACACGTTTTTCGAGTCCCACTGATTATGGAACCAAGGAAAAATAAACTCTACGGTATGAAAATGAACGATAAGCTCCAACCTAAAAAATATCTTCTTTTACATCATCCTTTTGTTAGTTAAAGCAGTGAGTGAGTGATTTCCAAGCGACTTTCGGCGGTAATGAAGTTTTGGTCATTCAATTCTAGGTAAAATTTCACTTAAAAAAATAAATTCCATACACGAAGATTCCCCAAAAAATATCTATTCATGCTAAATCTACTCATGTTAAGAGACTACTACCTAACATGGTAAAAACTCCTGCTTGATTTCACCTAATCTTTAACCCCTTCAGTACTGGAGCGCATTTTTACCACGAGTTTTGGGTGTGATTAGACGATTTTATTGATATTAGAAAGGGTCTATGGAGGTCAGGAGATTAATGCACAAAGTCTTCACCATTTTAATCCCCAACATAATTTTCTGAAGTTGTGCAAAATCGCCAAATAGTAAGCAGAATAGATAAGAAAACACGTCATGGTACTGAAGGGGTTTAATGTGGGCCTTATAACCGGTGGAATCTTGTAAGCGAAACGATCATCTGTGGAACCTATTTTAGGGAGAAACTCTATACGTAGTTACTCACATACCACGTAGCTTCTTAAAACATTACTAAAACCCAACGGTATGCAACTCCATCACCATCAACATTTAATATACGCCATTTAGTCCTTTATGTTTATTTTATATCCCTATGGAGGTTACTCTCACATCTACTCTTTTGGCGCTTCAAGGACACGTTTTATAAATATAAGCAAATATTAATGCCATATTAAAACTCCACGTGATTAGGCAGCACTGTGTTGACAGATTTCTAAAACGTTCCCACTAACTTGGATAAATTGACGCTCATTTTGCGATGAGACAACCTGTGCGGAGAGTAGTATGAGACAGAGAGAGAGAGAGAGAGAGAGAGAGAGAGAGAGAGAGAGAGAGAGAGAGAGAGAGACTATAAAGTGAGTGATAAGTAATGGGAAGTAGAAACATCAACAGTCTGACGGTACAAGACATTACATTGACTCCCTTTTTCATTAAATCATAGTCCCTGACCTCCTTTCTAGCGTCTAGCAGCTCACCACTTCGTCACCACACCGCTAACCTGTCACACCCCACTAAGTAATGGAAGTATAGAAACACCATCAGTCTGATGGTACAACACATTACATCGACTCCTTTTTCCATTAGATAACAGTCTTTGGCCTCCTTTCCAGCTTCTAGCACCTCACCACTTCGCCACCACACCGTTAACCTGTCACACCCCACTCTCATACCCACTGCTACTCTACAGAGCCTCCGCCTCTCACACCCAACACAGAGCAACTTGGCCACCTACACACCGATGCGTCAACCAAATTAGTAAAATTGCAGGATTGTCAGTAAGAGGATAGATATGAAGTTGAAATGTGAAAATAAGTGATAAGGTGCTGAATGCATAAAAAAAAAGAGAGCGTTGCACCTCCCAGGCCGTCACCTCACCCTCACATCAAGAACACCTGCCCACGAATCGCCGCGTCAACCAAGTCTCGAAGCTGTCACACACACACACACACACACACACACACACACACACACACACACACACACACACACACACACACACACACATAGAAGAGCGGTGTTTATTTTCCCTTCCTAATACAAACACGAACGGCTCCTTTCCTCCCTCATTGCCTCTCTTATCATGCCTGTGACGACACCCGTGCAGAATCGCAAATAACCCCTTAAGCGGCGCACACCACGCACCAACGGTAATGGCATGAGGAGGCCAAAGGACGCGTGGACGAGAGAGAGAGAGAGAGAGAGAGAGAGAGAGAGAGAGAGAGAGAGAGAGAGAGAGAGAGAGAGAGAGAGATAGAGAGAGAATGGTGGTTCCTTTTCTGCGTTGCGTCTCTACAGTTGACGTTAATCTGAGTCTTCAGGTAAGAGGAATCATCGAGTTCGTGGTCCCAAGTGTTTGCGAGAAGAATAATACTCAAACTTTCCCACTCATGCGCTACTCATCGCTGTCAACACTTCAGGGATCATAAGTACTTCACAAGACTGTCATGTACAAAGCGTATATCAGGATCTACAACTGAAGCTTTGCCAAACACTTGCTGCTTCCAACTTTCTGTCTGCGGCAAACAGATGCAGTGACAGAGACACAGTGGCCAAAACAATAAGACCGAATAGATCATCCTGCTGATCCAGTACTCGTTATTTGCAGGAGTACTTAGTGTTTGGGTGAGCTGGTCGGGCGGCAGTCTGCTCTTGAGGCTCGCGATAGCTTGAGAGAGGCGGGTCAGGGAGCAGCGGAGCCTAGGGTTGACTAGGAGGCACAGCTTGGCCACCTTCCATAGAGGGCGTATCAGGAAAGCATGTTTGCAACATAACGCCCCTCTCATGAATAGGACGGCCAAGCTGTACACGTCGCCCGAGGCAAACACCGGCCACTGCAGCACCAGCCTCTCTTTTAGCACCAACCATTAGCGGTGACTCCACATTGGCTCTTCTTTCCCTCGTCCTCACTCAGGTCACCATTGTGCATGCACATCCTCGGACTTCAGGGACAGCACGCTACACTCCACCTAATTTAACCCAACCTAACCTAATCTCTCCGTGTCTGCGTCACGACTCAGCAACAACTCTGATTTGACCGAAGCGACACACCGAGCCAGTGAAGGTAATGTTGTCAATATCCTTGCGTCGTCTTAGCGATCAGGCAAGCGATGGTCACTAGCGAGTCCAGGAAGCCGCACTCCTGCAAATATTTGTCGTAAGTGTCTCTGTCAAACATTATGGCGAGAGCCTCGAGGCACACAACCAGGACGAATCATTCTTTCTCTCTCTTCTCACTCTTGCTATCTTCCCATCCTTCCATTGTGTATCGTCGTCCTTCGTTTTTTTTTTTTTTTTTTTCATGATCCTAATCCTCTTACTTTGAGATGCACCTTATCACAAACAGACCATCTCATCTTCCTCTCACCACACATCCCTCTCATCACATTTCCCTCTCACCACCTCTCCCTCTCACTACTCCTTCTCACCACTTCTAGGTACGTCAGGCCTATAAAAAGTGCTGTAAATGCGTCCTTCTCTCACCCTTGCAAGGTCGTCTCCGCCGCAGGAAAGTTGCTGGCCTTCCTACAGGCGGCAGAGAAAAGAGACACAGACAGAGAGACGGAAAGAGAAATAGAGGGATAGAGGAAGGAGAGTGAAGAAGTAATAGACTGTGAGATGAGAGGAGTCTGGTTGTGGCATTCATCACGTTCTTTAGCAACTCAAATAATGATACCCAACCGTACAGGAAGGGATGGTGGCACTGAGTTCAGGGACAGCACGGTAGTAGGTAGTGGTGTTGCTGAGGGAGAATGGGTGAGCGAGTGAGTGAGTGAGTGAGTAGTGGAATGAAAGAGGGTTGGGGAGAGTGAAAGAAGAAAGAGTAAGTATAGTGAAGAGTGATAGAGTGAGAGTAAGAGTGAATGAGGGTGCAGGTAGATACATGAAGGAATAAATGAATGAATGAATGGATGGATGGAAGAGTGGGTTGCCGAGAGAATGAGGAAGGCATTATGGGGTGAAAGTTGCGGAGTGGCTGGGATTAATCAAAGTAATGAGTGACAAGAGTGAAGTTCGTATAATTGAGGAAGGATGAGACAGAGAGAGAGAGAGAGAGAGAGAGAGAGAGAGAGAGAGAGAGAGAGAGAGAGAGAGAGAGAGGTTATCACAAGACTCATAATAAAGAGATTCACAAAAAATGCATAAAATATTACATAACTTAGAATAACAATAGAAAAAAATATGAGCTTCGTAAAAACGTATCCTGACACACAATTTTTTTTACTTTGAAATGAATTCTAAACACTTAATTTAAACCATGTCTTAATTAGTAACTACCAAGGTTATATCCGTAACCAAAAATGATCTATCCTCTTCCTCTCTCCTCCCCTTCCTCCTCCTTCTCCTCCTCCTACTCGTTCTCTTCCTCGTCCGCTTCTTCCCCCTCAATGAAGGTATTCAGCTCTCCGGCATTGACAAAAAAGAGACCTTGAGTCCATCATTGAAAGTTACCTGAAACGGAACCACCAATTCACGGAGGAGGGTAAAACAAGTCATAAATCAATAGGGCTCGTTGGCGAAACCTTCCAGCACAGGTCAGAAAGTCATCCGTTACTCAATCTGTTTATACATAGGCCCAGTGTGTGTGTGTGTGTGTGTGTGTGTGTGTGTGTGTGTGTGTGTGTGTGTGTGTGTGTGTGTGTGTGTGTGTGTGTGTGTGTGTGTGTGCAATCCTGGTGTTCATCATGAGGGTATAGACACACACACACACACACACACACACAGATCAGAGAGAGAGAGAGAGAGAGAGTGTATGTGGTGGTGATGAGAATGATGTTTGTTGTTATTGTTGTTGCTGGTGGTGTTGTTCAAGATGTCATTATCAATATATTTCTTCATCTTCCTCTGTTTCTTCTCCTCTTCTTCCACTAAGCTTCAAGTCAAACGTTCATGTCAGACTTCACCTTTTGCCCTCCTGCTTCTTGACTCCATGATTAGATTGTGCACAGATGGTTCCCGTAATTCCCGCAAGGACCATCGTATTCCTCCTCCTCCTCCTCCTCCTCCTCCTCCTCCTCCTCAACCTTCTCATTTGCCGCCTTTCTCCTACACACACACATCAAAAGTGATTTCTCTAATAGATAATAAATCACGAAAGGAAAAGTTTAATCTTCCATCCGTCACTCCCCGCCAGGAGGAGGAAGAAAAGTAGTAGTAGTATTAGGAGGAGGAGGAGGAGGAGGAGAAGGAGAAGGAAGAGGAGGAGGAAGAGGAAGAGGAAGAGGAAGAGGAAGAGGAGAAGGAGGAGGAGGAGGAGGAGGAGGAGAAGAAATACAAGAAACAGAGGTGGCAAGTAACAGAAAGCCTACCCTATTATGTGACTACTTTCCAAAGGTGACTCTTTTAACACACACAAGAAAAAGTAAGAGGGAGAGAAGAAATGAGAAAATAAATAGAAAGAGATGGAGGAAGGATCACGAGGAATAGTTACTAGATATTCTTTCAAATAACTTAATAACTCAGTCAGTGCCATCAGAAACAATCCTCGACAAGGCAGCGCTGGATAGAGTCATGATTTTAACCCCTTAAGTACCATGACGCGTTTTCATATTCATTTTCCTTACTATTTGGTGATTTTATACAGCTTCACAAACTTATGTGGGGACTTAAATAGCAAAGACTATGGCTATTAATATCCTTGCCTCCATAGACCTTTACTAATGTCAATAAAATAGTCTAATCGTACACAAATTTCAAGGTAAAAATGTGACCCAGTACTAAAGACGTAAGCTGAGAATTCCCTGCACTCGAGTTTCACAGAATTTTTCTTTTCCATCAGTCTCATGTGCTCAAACACTTCTCTGCTTCACTTCCATTACTTCAAAACTCTTCTTTCTAAATTTAGAGGAGTTTTTTCTTTTTTATCAAAGGTGTTTTTTACGGTTCGAGAGGCAAAATGACAAATTTCTACATTACTAACTGGAGAAACACTCTTGAAAACCCCGCTAATAATTTCTGTAGGCTTGGAAAAAGTGGTGAGAGAGCAAAGTGTTTCTGATTTGGGACCTAAAACCCATCTATCCCTCTGGTAACATTAGAAATCTGACCCACCAAAGAATGTGTATAGCTGATCATAATACATTAAATTCAAGACAAACATTGAGCACAGTAACAAACAAGTATGATATGTTACTAGACAACTGGCCACGACTGTACCATTGATAGCATAGGATAAGAAAGGGAACTGCTTACAAAACGAGAGAGTAAAGCAATAATGAAGGTGACACAGCGCAAAGAAAGGTCCTTAACAAGCCGGCAGTAAGAGTCCGGGTAGAAAAGGGTCCTCTAATGCAGCGTGGCGCCCATTTACCCCTAAGACGGAATGAAGGGTGCTACGCCGAAGGTCACGGGGAGGAAGGACAGAGGGTACGAATTACTGTCACATGTTAAAACACTAAAACCCAAGTACGTAGTAACAGTCCACGCGTATACTGCACTGCACACCACCCAAAACGAGAGGACGGTTAGTGCCTGTGTTCGAGTCTTCAAGCATGTCACGAGGAGACGAGGAGACAACGAGACGAGAGGAGAGAAAGAGAGAGAGAGAGAGAGAGAGAGAGAGAGAGAGAGAGAGAGTGTGTGTGTGTGTGTGTGTGTGTGTGTGTTTCAATAAAGCCTCAATCATTTCTTAAACTATTTCGAGAACAGGAGAAACATTGATAGATCGATACATACATAGATAGATAGAGATAGAGATTAATTCATTGATACACAGATAAATAGATCGACAAATTGGCAGATGAAGATAAGAGACGTAGCTTAAATGGTAAACTCTGAAATTCCCTGCCTCCTTCTGTATTTCCAACTTCCTATCATTTGACTTCATTTAAGAGAAAAATTTCAAGACATTTATACCTTTTTTTGGCTTACTGTCTCTGACCTGCATGGGAACTGGCAACTAAGTGGGCATTTCTTTTTTTTTTTTATGTTGTCCTTGGCCAGTTTTCCTTTGTTATATAAAAAGAATTTATACTGTAACTTCATATTTCACTTAACAACGGAACCAACATAGGAGAACATTATGAGCCGCACGCATTTCATACATTGCTTCCATCTAAGGGGTTAAAAAATCATAACTCTCGCATTTAACACCCACATTCTTAAATACTCCTGCGCAACACCTTCACTAGTTCCAAATGGCTGCATTCGAAGTGACACGGATATCTAAGGATGTTTCTGTAATTCTAGTGACATGTTAACAAGTTTTCAGCGTTATCAACAGGACAAATACGCTTTAGAACATGGCCATTTGTCTCTGTAGCCTTTGAAAATGGTCGCGGTGAGACAGGGAAGCGTTTCTGAATATGACGCTTAGACTATAGTCACAGAATTCATCAGAAGCTTTGTGGTAGAGAAAAGGAATCTTAACATCTATCAAATTCTTAAATAGTTCGTGAAAATGTATATATATATATATATATATATATATATATATATATATATATATATATATATATATATATATATATATATATATATATATATATATATTACGTTCTCTCTCTCTCTCTCTCTCTCTCTCTCTCTCTCTCTCTCTCTCTCTCTCTCTCTCTCTCCAAAAACACAACTACTTAAACCGGGAACCACGAATAGAGATACACACCTTAACCTCGAGGTACCGATGTGTGTGTGTGTGTGTGTGTGTGTGTGTGTGTGTGTGTGTGTGTGTGTATCTCCTCTGTTCGTCACACCTAATCGTAATCGTCCATGTACCGTCATTATCAGACAGACACACGTACCATCGACAATAGAGAGGTGTTGCCAAGGTTATCCTCCTCCTCCTCCTCCTCCTCCTTTTCCTCTTTCACCTCCTCCTCCTCTTCTTCCTTCTATTGCCTGATCAAACAACCTTCCCCATTTCATTGGATAATTCCGTAACCATATTATTCTGGCAGCGAAGAGTGACCTTGACGGTGGTCGTAATAAGAAAAACGCATGATGTAAAGTATTTCCTCGTCACGTGTGTACAGTTACGGCCGGGGAGGGAAAATGCAACATACACTTGAGGCTAAATAAGTGTGCCTGTCTGCCTGTCTCCTCGGTGTAAATCTACCTGTCCGCCTGTCTTAGTCGTGTAATCCTGCCTGTGAGTTTTGCTGATCACTGCTTTTTCCTCGGCGTTGTAATCATCCTGGGGACACGACAGGGCAGGGCCGCACATGGCAAAATACTTCCATAACTATCATCCGGGCTGGGAAACGTGAGGGATTCTAAATTGCCTGACGGGATGCTGAGGAACATTACGACGCCGTGTTGGTGTAGCATCGCTGTCGACATCAAGGCATTCCCTTCCGCAGCCTCCTCTTAACGACTGCTAATCCTCATGGGCATGTTTTTACAGGCGTCAACGTGGGGTGTGTGGAAGAAAGAGGGTTTAATACGCCAATGCTACTCTAATGGTCGTCTCTGTAAATGAGATTGAAGGGGCGTGTGCACTGAGCGAGGGTTTTATGACATCAGAGTTGTTGCAGTGTGTGTGTGTGTGTGTGTGTGTGTGTGTGTGTGTGTGTGTGTGTGTGTGTGTGTGTGTGTGTGTGTGTGTGTGTGTGTGTGTGTGTGTGTGTGTGTGTGTGTGTGCTGGCAGTGCTGTTTCGTGAGGTGTTCCGAGGTGAGAGAGAGAGACAACTTGAAAACGGAAGCAAGAAAAGAGCAAACTATTACCTGCGTGCGATAGTGTCAGTTTGTACATGAAAAACTCACACACACACACACACACACACACACACACACACACACACACACACACACACACACACACACACACACAAACCACCACCACCACCATCACCACATGCGTCTCTATCAAGTCTAAAGGTATCATGATGTGGTGTACCTGCATAAAAGAGAGAGAGAGAGAGAGAGAGAGAGAGAGAGAGAGAGAGAGAGAGAGAGAGAGAGAGAGAGAGAGAGAGAGAGAGTTGTACGCCATTTCAAAGCAAACCTACGAATGTCCGTCTTATGATCGCCCAAGACTCATCGTACCCATTAAGTCGCCCCACCACAGTACTCGCAGCCATTTAAGGCGGGCTGGACAAACGGAGAGTGTGTGGCTGGCGGGCGATCCTTCCCTGGGTGTTTACTGCCTCGCGCGCCGCCACGATTCTTGTTGACTCTGAGCACGAGAAATGTCAGCCTCATATCCGCTTCGGTTTCTGAGTGAAGTTAGTTTGATTCTCTTTCACATTGGAAAAGGTTTTCATTGTTTTTGTTCTATTCTCTCCGACACTCGAATGCCAGCCATGAATTTTCAGTAACTGGAAATATACTAAGCTAAAATAATGGTTGATTAAAGCTCATTATTGGCCATAGATTTCTCATAGTGGACAAAGCTACGATTCTGACATATACAGAGCCTAGATGTTCACTAAGAGCTATTTTGTGGGATGTGGTTTATACTTTTCTATCTTCTGCCATCGCAGTACAAGTTTACTATAGTTTATGTTTCCTACCTTCCTTACTTTATGGACAAACTAAAGAAAATTATTATTTTACTTAGGTGACTACGATAAAATTACAATATTCTCATTCCAACATGTAATAACATTCATCCTACTGTACATAATCTTTAGTAGATAACT
This sequence comes from Portunus trituberculatus, assembly GCF_017591435.1. Taxonomy (NCBI): domain Eukaryota; kingdom Metazoa; phylum Arthropoda; class Malacostraca; order Decapoda; family Portunidae; genus Portunus; species Portunus trituberculatus. The sequence goes on from NC_059301.1 coordinate 14,632,233, forward strand.
GAAAATAAGAACATAATAAAAGAGGGAAGCTGCAAGAGGCCTCCAGGCCTACACGTGGCAATTCCTGTATGAGTAAAACTACCTAATTCCATCTGTCATCCCCATTACCCCTTCAGTACTGAGAAGTATTTTTTCATTGATTTTTGGGTGTGATTAGACAATTTTATTTGCATTAAGAAGGATCTATGGAGGTCAGAAGAATAATGATCAGAGTCTTCACTATCTCAATCCACATATAAGTTTCTGAACGTATATAAAATCACCAATTAGTAAACAGTATATATATGACATGTCATGGTAATGAAGAGCTTTTTTTTTTTTTATACCATGTGGGCTTTTCACGGGAATTTATGGGCTAAAGGGGATACTTTTTAGGGTACCTCCTATCTCAAAGCCCACCCGCTAGGAAACCGTTGCCCTGAGTGAGGAAGCCCAACCTGCACTCAGATCGTGGTTAGGATTCGAACCCGTGCGCTTGGAGACCCCTCGGATCCCAAAGCACGCATGGTTCCACTGTACCACGGCGGCTTGAGTGTGAAAACAGAAAAATGCGAACATCAGCGACTAAGCATATCAAATAACAATAGTAAAGACAAGTATAGCTCTGTACTCACCCTTGCTTGGCTCTTGGTTCCCCAAATGGTGGAGAACTATATTTCGATGCTTCACTGCGCCTCGGTAGCTACTCAAAAGCGCACACACAAATCTGAAGGAAAAACATGAAGAGGTAAATTCTGTTTGTAACCCTACTTTTCCTTACAAGGTAGATATTTTGAGGCATCTCATGAATAAGTACTGTTCAAGTGATAGAATATGAAGGGAATCACTGAAATGGATACGAAAGATAGACATCACTTCACAACTGGCTACCATCAAGAAGCTGCACCGTTGTCATGCAGGAATCAAATGTACTGACTTACTCGATCACAAAAAATTGATAAATGCTGCGTGGATATTGACCGGTGATTAACAAACAGACCACCAAATCAGGAGTCTCAGTGTCAAGGGGAAGGTGATAAGTGGCGATGTCACTGGTCATGTTACAAAGCGTACAAAATATAAAGAAGTTATATTTGGGAACCTATGTGCCTACGTCGAGGATTGGTGACCTACGCAATACCACTCCGCGCCCAGCGGCTTTGATGGTGATAACGTCTAACTAACTTAACAAGAAGCACGGAAACCCGGGCTTGCTTAGCAGCTGTGAGTTGGAGATTGGTGGTGGGTGGAGGGAGGCGTTGGTATGTTGTGACACAGGTTCCGGTGTCTCTAGGAGAAAATGGCTGCCGCCACGCATCAGCCCAACGAGGCGGCTATGGTGGTCAAGTCCTCGGCTTGACCATCGTAGCGGCAGCAGTGACTGCCGCTATCTCCAAGTCACTGTACTTACCACTATACTATACGTGGACGTACCCGCGTAAATGGCTGTCAATCCCCATGTCCGCCCGCCTGCCGTCACGGCCAGCTACCTACTGATTTTTACGTTATCTGTGCCAACAAATATGTGTGTATATATATATATATATATATATATATATATATATATATATATATATATATATATATATATATATATATATATATATATATTACTCCTTTCAGACTGTCTTTATTCTATTCAAAATGCCTCTAATCTGTTAAATTTGGCTGAAATTTCTTTAATTTTGCTCATCTCTTGATCTTTGCTCTCTACTTTTACCTACCAATGACACACACCAGAAAAGAAAAACAATATAAACTGAAAATAAAATAAAAACACTTATTCAATCAAAAAACCATTCATGTAATTAGAAATGAATGAGTGTACGTGTATGTGTGTATGTATAATGCCTGACTGCAGCACAAGCCACATTGCTCCGTACAATATCACCTGCATGCATGCTTCTAATGCGCCGATAACTTCAGGAACACTCCCTCTTAGGCTAAACAAGACATAATTCCCTTTATGTAATCTTCTGAACGGAAGAAATAAATATAGAAGAACCTGTAATATACTCACGACTGAAGATGCTGATCTTAAGATTCCTTGGTGTAGACTGGCAGAGTCCTCGAATGGCGTCAAGTTTGATGCGCCCAGTGAGTCGCTATACCTGAAGCAGTGAACCTTCCCATAGTTCCGCTCCGTTTTCTTGGACCGACTCACTGTTCACCGCGGGGAGTGATAACGGCCAGGAAGTAACATTGAATGCACGGTAAAGCAAAGCACAAAGTGCCAAAAATACTTATCATTACTAAAACGTGAAATGTTAGTAATAAAGGTATATACTATCATACTGTGACGATGCTTGCTTGAACTCTCATCTAAGTACATGTTTGTATTCTTACGAGGGACTTGAGTACGTTGTGTGAAAATTTTGCGATAGAAACTTTATTCATTTTTCTTTATGGAAGGATCACATACAGTTTAATCAAACTTTACCATGTGACTTTATTTTCAAATGAGAACATTGCGTCATATCGTGTCCGTCAGGTTATAGTACGATAAATGTATCCCACTTGAGATTTTCACTATACTTTACAAGTCCTTGCGATCTTGCAGAACATCTTGTAACATATGCATTTGTTTTTGAAGTCAGAATGAACTAAAGAAAGAGCGTACCATCATTCCATATATTGTCTTCATATACAAACGATACAACAGCTTCTCTATATTAGTTTATTCCAAATACATTATTGGAAACCAAGGTACCTGAAAAAGCAGCATAATATGTATGCCAATGTACTCTCCAATTGTCTTTATTTCAAATTTTGATATTCGAGTGGAAAGTTATGACGAATCGAAAAGAAACTCACAAACCATAATTTCCTGTATTGTGCAGAGGAAGGTGACGCCGGAATGAGCTACCTGTGGGATGGGTTCAAGTAGTCAAGTAATTATTATGCAAACCATAATAATAATCAGCATATAATGTACCATAAATATATCTCATTAAAGTGCATGTAAGTCAAATACATGATTGCTTTATATCATAAAAATATACTGCATAAAATCTATTCAAATAACCAAACAATAATAAACTACGCACGTATACAATATAGTACAATACATGAGATAATAAAACTGTATGCTTTATAATGATATCATTGCTTAAATCATTAGAAAATACTCCTATATGAATTAATGTCAATTCACGTGATGCCATGAAACGCAGACGGTTTATTAAGTGACAGTGTGAGTAGGTCAGTCAGAAGTAGCTGCTACACAAGTACACACTAATGGTATGAGAATGGTGGGTGTACAGTACAGGAGTCTCAGAAGCTATTGGTCTCATGAAAAGGGAACTTATCCACAGTATGATTTTTTGTTTAGAAAGGAACATTTTACATGAACTTGTGTATAACTTTCCTTATTCTGTGTAACTGTAAAACTTGTAATTGGTAAAGTTGGGTTCTGTAGGAGTGTATTAGTCCAGTCCTGTGATATGTTATGTAATGAATATCGTTACTTCCCTCAAAACAAACTCCCCACGAACATTCCACCCACAAGATTTCCCTTCATGCAATTCCCCATGATAAATTGTGTTAGTGATAAATTTTTCATGAGGACAATTACTCTGGGTAAAATTGTCAAAAAGAAATGCTCTCGGGTGACATTAGTTTGAGTGAAGTTTCCATAGAAGCGGTTAATGGAGGGTCGCAGGCAGAAGAGGACAGGAAGGGATCAATGGTGATGCTAATGTTACCTGGGGAAGACTAGCAAGCCACTAACTCAACATCGACACACCGTGGTCAACGTGCAAGATCACAATGACTCAGTTATGTGTATGTATGTTAATTATATATTGTATGTCTTATGAAGACTTGTCACATGCCGTGTATGTACAAGGCTTTACACTGTACACTATTTGTTTTAAGAAATGAGTATGTAAAAGTAACTAAAATAATTTACATACTTCTTCATGATGCTTTCCTAGAAAATTAATGTAGCTAAAATCTATCTTCCTGCACGGTGGGACAGTACTGTTGTGTTTATGATGTGACATGTAAACCTTCAGCACTCAATGTAAACCAAGGTCTAGACCCTAACCTCCAGGAGCATCGCACCGCAACTACCAACTCACTCTTCTGGCACTTTTCCAAACACTGCACTGCTCTTCATTCTGACACAGTATCAATAACTGCCAAGCAAAATTTTCTAAATAAAATCACATGTGCTCGCCAGTAGATTTTCTCCATGTTACAAATATGTGCACATTCACAGACAGAGTGAAATGGAAAGATGTTGAAATGAAGTATTGTCTTTTGGATGCATGACTGGGCTGTGATGGAGAGGTGTGCAGAGTACCAAACACTCCACCTCTTCCATTACCAAGGAAGGAGACAACGTCACCCAGCTGTCTCCTAACTGCATTTCACGCAATATTTGGGCGGAGGAATGACTTTTCTTGTTTGAAAAACAATAGTTCTTGATAATGCAGATAGTTGAACTGCACCATGACGTCAACTCTCACCAGTTAGCATATACGTGGTACGTTCAAGCCGATGTGAGAAATATTTCAGCGTGTACATTGAGCACTGCACTGGGGCCAATGTGCTGCGGCTGTCACCGGGAGGATAGGGACTACTGGCAACGGAGGAAATGTTAAGGTATCTTTTCACCAAAAGTTGTACAGTGTGAATATTATGCATCTAAATTCTGCTTTCTGAAGATGAAAATAGCAGTGTGAAGCCAGCAAGTTATGATTATGGTTACTTTGGTAAAGAATACTGTGGTTATTGCCATAGTCATGAAATAAGCTGAGTGTTCGTGAAATTATATACGTATATTACGTACAAAATGAAAGAAATTATGTTATGAGTTTATCATCTGCAGTTGTTATAATGGCCAGCATTACATTAAGTATTACAAAGGCTATTGGGTTTTGTATATGATGTCATCTATCACACGTGTGATATAATGCATATGTTTACAATATTCACAAAGCATGCATGCATCTTCAGTGGTTTATACATTTAGTGTATATGCAGAATAAGTTGGGTAGATTTTCTCCAGCAGTGCTGTACAGATTGCTGAAAGATCCTTCACTGCATCGCTGTTCATCACTTGCCTCTTATCTACACGAACTCCTACACTCCACACAATTCTCACCATTATTATATGTATTCATATATATTATATCATATTTTATGTATACATATATATATATATATATATATATATATATATATATATATATATATATATATATATATATATATATATATATATATATATATATATATATATATACTGATATAGATAACATATACATAAACGGACACCCAGACAAATATGCAGCACTAGTCATGTTGTTAAGCCGTAGATTCATGTGGGTGCAGTCATCAACATCCTTATCTGTAGAACACTTAACATAATATACATGATACAGGAACCTAAACATTTCTTTACCAGCAACAAATATATATATATATATATATATATATATATATATATATATATATATATATATATATATATATATATATATATATATATATATATATATATATATATATATATATATATATATATATATATATATATATATATATATATATATATATATATATATATATATATATAGGTATAACATAATTGTATTCATAGTGGAACTTCCGTGCTAACAAATGACAACAGTAACAATCTCTTTGTCTCTCACTCAGTCCTTCTCTTGCGGTAAGTGTACGCACCTCGCCACACTGGCAAAGCACCGGCCCCACTCCTCACCAGGCACGCCTCGGAGCCTCAAGCCAGGAATGCAGAGCGAGTCTGTTCACTTTGTGCTCTAAATGCTTCTCTCTAACAATCACAATTTTACTACAATATTTTTCTCATCACATCGAATAACAAATTAACTAATAACTGATATGCAAAATTATCTTCAATTTTAGGCCTTTATAATTCCTTCAGCTCATCCTCTCACAAAGACACAGTGTTCAATTGCTGCCATTCAGTAACGATTTTACATTTGTAGATCATTAAAGTCTAGTCACACATTTCTTGTTGGACAATAAGTCCCAGCATTTACAGTTAAATCTGTACAGCAGCAGCAGCAGAAGGCAGATGAACGGAGGTACTTGCTGTCCATACTGGCTTGGGGTCTTAGCAGCATTCCACACAGTTTTGTGCTTCAGGTTTATCTGCAAAACAGGACATTTTGAATCTGAACTAAAATCCCTTTTGCGAATTTGTTAGACACTGAGAAGTGGCTATAAATATAATATCAGTAAATATGATAATACATAATCATTGATACGCTTGATTTATTGGTTTCACACATGAGAGTGAAAAGATACTCACTCATGCCTTCACCAGTAGACTCTCCCTGATCTCATCATACCTAAAGTGACAAAATGTAATCAGTTACTTCGGTATAACAATTAATGTTATGTAGTATGACTATAATTTTCAATAATTTACACATATTAAAAGAAAGTTACAAAACTATTTGACAATGTTGGTTTATGCAGTCATAGATTGGGGTCAGTCATTGGGGTAAGACGGCAGGTGGTGGGGAGGACACGGTAGGTGGGTAGGTGGTGGAGGCCGGGCAAGACAGGTGATGAGGGAAGAATCAAGCCTGTGACGGGGATAGGAAGCAATAGGTCCAGGTAGACAGAAGAGGACAAGGCGAACCACTCACTGTTTGACTCTGTCCGGAATGCACACTTGGTCCATTGGGATAAGGCTGGAGAGTTCTTTCAAACTATTTACAAATCTCAATTTGCGGGTAAATTTTGCACTGTAAAGAAAAGTGACCACAAGTATATTTATGTATACTTTAGTACGAAATGAGTAAGTGAAAACAATTTATGATTGATTTTTCACGTTAAAACACGTAAGGTGATAAAGTGTGTGATAAGAATAAATAATCCACAAATGATGATGGAAGTGTGTAATCTCCAAGCAATACCTGACGAAGGGACGCGTCATTACCACCACCGTCTTCACCCAGAAGGTTGGATGCACCAAGTACAGGCCTTGCAGGTTCTTCCGGAGCCTCCTGTCGATCATCTGGTAGCAGCGCTGTGGGGACACAAGCAAGGTAATCAAGGCAATCTTCCTGCCATTACTTCACTCTGTCCTCAGCCCTTACTTTCCTCATCTGAACTATCTCTCGGAGTAATACTGTCCACCCCATCTCGTCAAACTACATATATGTATCAGATCCAGACTCATGATACTGATCCGCATGCCTCTACACTTCACCTTGAGCCAGGCGAAGGACGGCATGTTGCCCCGCGTGGTTGCTCCGTGGAGGTAGATGAGAATGTAATCTTCAGCGATCAGCTGGTCCAGGGTTGTCAGGACATACCTGGAATTCCAAAAGAAACGATTCTTAATGGGAAGTTAGAATACTATAAGTCCACTCAAGTCGCAGGCATCAGATAACTCATAATTTCAATTTGTAATCATCGAAAGTGTCGCGGGAGCATCGCTCACATGAAGAGGTTGTCCATGACGTAGTCGTAGTCCTTCCGGGATCTGTCTGGAAGGAAGCAGGCGGAAAACACTATGATGGCTTCGCTGCTGCCTAGCAAATATCCTCCGTGGCTTAGCACTTTCTTGTATGGCTCAATCACCTGAGAGAGGGAAATATGTAGATAAGTGTGTGTGTGTGTGTGCTTAATTATTCACTAGTACATCTATTCATTCATTCAGAGAATTTCCTGAAACATTTTCCTAGAGAACCATTCATAACTCACGCCTGAATATAGATACAGAGTAAAATATGAGGTAAACACTCCTGACATGACTGACAGCTTTAATTCTCGCATCCACAGTCAGACGCGTCACCTCATGAGATGGTGGCCACGCTGGTGCTGCTCTCACCTTCATGTCGATTCTCCTCTCGATGCCCGATATGACAACTGAGCGCCACGACCTTTCCTCGCTGGCTTCCTGGCTGGTGGTGTATTCCGGCAGGGGATCTATCCTTGGCTGGGGCCCCAGACCTGGCGTGTGAAGTAGAACGCGATGACAGCTTGTAACATGCTTTCCATTATTCGACTGATCACACATAAGGGCCACTAGCTTAATTCTCGTACACTAAGGCTGGTATTGATTAGAAATATACTTTTACAAAACTTTACAGTCTTGAGGAAACACTGAGTTTAGCAACAGATCAGAAAGTCAACGAACAGATACATAAAAGCATCCCTTCAACGTCTTTCATCAATGCTACAGGGCCACATCCACAGCACGAGAGGGAGGAGAAGCAATGATGAGAGAGATGGATGGAGGAGGTGGTGGAGGCTGCCCATTCATGTGCCGCAGAAAATATTGAATTCATTACCAAACGTCTCATTAATAGACTAGTCATATGAAGGACGTGGACATGCAAACTACGTCATTTTCATCAGAGTAAGGTAAAAGCATGCATGGACATGTTGGACACTAAGAGGCAGGCCACCGACCCCCTGGATATGGCTGTGGGATGATGCGGCAAGGGACATAGCAAGCGTCTTCCCCTTACGCTCCATGATGGACTCCTCTAGCTCGTCTGGGGTGTCGATGTCGTCCGGCGTGAGCATGTCGGTGAACTCGTCGTGGGACAACATCTGGGCGTCGTCGTCCTCGTCATCGCTGTGCTGACTGAGGGACGAGATGGAGTGCTGGTCGTCATCCACAGCCACCGTCAGCAGCTCCTCGGTGACGGTCAGGCGCTTCTTTCGGTTCACTTCCAGGCTAGAGGGTCGCTCTGTGCGGGGTGGGGGGGGCGGGGAGGAGTTGGACCACGGCCATGTTTTGAAGTGGTGATTGATCTCTGCTCTACACATGACGTCTACTGCAGTGCATGGAGGGTGGGATGGGAACGGCGCTAGGCGGCAACACTGAGGACTAGTCTGGCAAAGGGAGATACCATACACCGCGTACGTTCCTTTCCATGAACTACTCTGTATGTTACTACCAGTGAAAACCGTTTTGAGAAGTCATGATAGTCAGCTGGTCAGACAGTCATTCCATCATAAAAATAAAAGAAATAAAACTATTCCAGGCTGGCAAGATTTACAACGTCCGACAGTCAGGAATAACTAACGGACGATTTTTTTCCCTACCACGATTCTATTAAGGCCTCGGTTCTTAGAAGCTGCTCGGAGAGAGAGAGAGAGAGAGAGAGAGAGATTAGTTTGATGCGCATTTATTCTGAAGCAGTGCGAGGATCCATGCCCTCTCTTCATCTTCTGAACTTGACTTCTGTTTTAACCTAAATCTGTGTAATGAGCAGCAAATCATGTGCATACAACGCCTCCCGCAGGCCGCTGTCTGGGTGCCACGAGGCCCGCATGTCTCCCTCTGGCGAGGACGGCACCCGTGCTGCCGCTGGGGGTTCAGGTTCAGCACGAGGTGTGGTGATGATAACAATGGTGATGATAGTGATGATGGTGGTGGAGATGGAGTTGATGAGGATCAACATCATCATCATTATCATGAGGATATTAATAATAATGATACTAATATTAGTAAAAATAGTAATAATGGCAATAATTACTATCATTATTATTATCATTATTATCATTATTATTATTACTATTATTATTATTATTATTATTATTATTATTATTATTATTATTATTATTATTATTATTATTATCATTATTATTATTATTATTATTAATATTATCATTATTATTATTATCATTATTATAGTAATAATAGCAATAATTACTTTTATTATTATTATCATTATTATTATTATTATTATTATTAGTAGTAGTAGTAGTAGTAGTAGTAGTAGTAGTAGTAGTCATTATTATTATTATCATTATTACTACTATCATTATAATTATCATTATTATTTTTTTTATTATTATTATTATTAATATTTTCATTATTGTTATTATTAATGTCATTATCATTCTTATTATTATCATTGTTATTAGTTTCAATATTGTTTTTTTATTATCATTATCATTATTATTATTATTATTATTATTATTATTATTATTATTATTATTATTATTATTATTTTCATTTTGAATAATGTTACCATTAATGTTGTTGTTGTTGTTGTTGTTGTTGTTGTTGTTGTTGTTGTTGTTGTTGTCGCTGTTGTTGCTATACCATTATCAGTACATAGTCATGATAGAGGAAGATGTATATACGAGCATGCGTACTTTGGTAAGTCAAGAGTCCGAACAAAGTCAATTCTAGATCAAATCTTGCCAGCCTGCAGTGCATCTATTGACTCAGTATTTCAATCTGCATTACCTTCAGACGCTACTTAAAAGAAAATGTGTTCAAGTTCATTTCACCATTTCTTGCTAATGAACCATAGAAAAGAGGAAAAATCAACTTAATTTGCAATTCAAAACAGTTTCCTGACTGGTGTTGGGTCAAGCACGTCCTGCCCCATCCCTCCGTGGCCGAGGGAGAGGGCCCAGCTAACCTTTCCTCAGGGTGACCTGGCCGGTGGGCGGCGACACCACGGCCGTATACAGAGAGCGGTCCTCCTCTGTGGGCGTGGCGGGCGGCTGCGAGGTGTCTTCCCGCTCAGCCAGCCGCACGCCGCCACACTCCTCGCTGGGGTCCACCATGTACCGCAGAGCCGTCGGTGAGTTTGGGAAGTCCACTGAGGAAGCAATGAGATGAGACACTGCTCGCCTGCCCTCCATGACATGGCTACTACCACACGAAGGAACAGTAACGAAGAGCAAATATGTATAATGTAGGACTGCAAAGCTACGTATCAGTTTTCACCATGTTTTAGTATGTTTGGTTATGTATTCTGTATAATAAGTGATATGGACAGGAAAAAATTGTTGATAAGAGTGAAAGGGGGATGAAAATTAAGCTATTATGGCGCGAAAAAAGAAGAAGGATGAGGGAAAGAACGGTGGATTGCATAAGACAAGCTGAGACGAGAGAAAAGTTTAGATGTTTTCAATATAGACAAACAAAGGGGGCTGGTCAAGTGTAGCAGCCATACAAGAACATGCCAACATTTACACACTGAACAAAGACTGAACACGCTCTTCACCTGTCTCTGGCTCATATATCTCCGTGTCTGGCAAAGTGTACTCGAGGTGGGAGAGGTTAAAAGGGGCGGGCTTCTGTCCTCCCGCAGGCGCTGCAGCTGCTTGGCCTGCTCCCGAGGCTGAAGAGAGGTCCCTCTCCAGCGCCGCGCCCACTAGCCGCCCGTTCTGCTTGCATGATGGAAAGTAACTCATTATCTTTTCATGTTTTTTTTCCGAGAATTAAAGGCTCTGAGCGGATACATTCTCCACCCAGATGAACACAAGGTTGCCTTCTGTTCTATATAGTAAACCATTTGCAATTTACGTAATTTTCTATACTTTTATCTGATTTACGTACACAAAACTAGATAATAAAGACACTATTTGTTCATACTAAATATCTTGTGTCCTAATGCTAGAGAAAATAGACAGCAGAGGGTAGTATTTTTAGTCAAGGTGTGGAAGGATTCAGTCGTCTTAGGAGGTTCGGTCACAAGGTTAGCAAAGTCGATTACGTGACGAAAAGCCGTGCTACTTTCTCCTTACCTGCATTGGAAACCTTAAAGGGTCGCGGACACCCTGCTCGTAGGAGTAAATGTTATCGGAGAGAGGCGAGTGATTGGCCAGGGTCCCGCTGCTGTTGCTGGCCTCGGACACGTCCATGCTCTCCTCACTGGCTGGGTCAGGAACACCCTCTCCAGCCGAGCTACGGGGGGGAAGCAGATCAAGTCAATACAAATGGTCTCACTTCTATGTCAATATATACCTACTTACTGCACACACGCACACGCACACGCACGCACGCACGCACACACACACACACACACACACACACACACACACACACACACACACACACACACACACACACCATAACATAACAAAGCAAATCCTATCCCCTCACCATTGTGTTTCTAACATATTTCACTTATTCAACACCACTACCACTTTCATCACCACTACCACCACTGCCATTAGTGTCCTGAAGCGCACAGCCTCCCTTTCCACTGCCCGTCATCTGTCTCTTAACACAATGAACACACGTGATCTAAAACCCACCAGAATGAAAGCTTGTGTCTTGATGCTGCGTTGGTGTCTTACTGATTCACCTCTGTCACACTGCAGTAAGTCATCTCACATTACAATGGCGACACTTCCTGTTATTATCTACCACGCATTGCAAAATAAATTGTTACTCGTAATAATGATAATTAAAATATAGGGCATGTGCTTCTATTTAGTTTACCGGTACGTTATAACAATATATTAGCAAATGTATACATGGATGAATAGATATATAGAAAATAGATAAATAAATGAAAAAAAAAATAGTGTTATTTTCATCACAGGAGACACCAACATTTGCGTGGCGCGACTTGCCGCCTCTCCACCCGCTGCTGTTAACTTTGTACATCATCCCGACAATCTTTCACCGCCAAGTATCATCAGCACATGTCAGAGGGTGCTCCAGAGGTTCTTATTTGCCAAGTTTTATAATTTCGTCCCTTTTTGTGTGTGGGAGCTTGGGGAGAGAGGAGTTTTCACACTGCTGCGTCAACTCCATGAAGTTCATTAAAATTTTACGGTCTCCTTGGAGCTCTAACCGTACCATAGCTTTAAACGTCTCACCCACATAATTCGCATACGTGTTAAAACTCAGATGGAATGTAAATATCTTTTGGAATTCTTGCACTATCTAATATCAAAAGAACACATTAAAGAATATTGTAGCATAAAAACTTAGTTGAAGCTGCAAGCCAGTAGGCCACAAGCGCAGCGTAACAACTGCTACTGACGAGCGTGGTGAGTGTTAGCCTGAAAATGAAGTGCACTGCTTTGCTCTAAACGTGAGTGAAATTTATCGTGCGACAGCGATACATATCAGAGGGAAAAGGCATGAAAGCTAAAATAGTAACATGACATTTGAGTTTCCAATCTTCATCCATCCTCTTTTATTATGGCACTGTCAGGAGTGGGCAATTAAACTATGAAGACTACACGCGTCACCTGCACCACTGAGATCAGCATGAATATTATATATATGAAGCGAGTAATGTAATTGTTCCATCGCCACATCCTCCTACCGCACGTAACACTACTTACATATATACGTGTCTATACAAGCACACTTAGCAGTCGGTCTCCCGTATAGCCACAGCCAGATGACAGAGTGAAGCCATGCAGACGCTGACTTGCTCGCTTCACACGTGACGGCTGGTGTTTATTATGACCTACATGTCAAGTACACCACAGATCGTGCTCACTCTTCCGCTGCTTTCTCTTCGTGCTGCTTTAACACGGAAACTACATGCACAGGAAGTTAAAGTAGCCATGTGCAAGCAAACCTGACAGCCCACATAGCGCTTTGAGAGGAAAGTGGAGAGGCGCAGATCCCTCATCCAACATCAAAGGACAACTTGTACCGTGCAGACTGCCTGTGAGAGACCAGAATACGAAGGAGGAGAGAAGAAGGCGAACACGGAGAATGACAAGTAGGAGCAGGAGGACAGGGTGTGGTGGTGATGGAAATTGTAGGTAACAGTGCAGGAGAAAAACAGTTCTTTCCTCCTGCACCTCTCTCTCTCTCTCTCTCTCTCTCTCTCTCTCTCTCTCTCTCTCTCTCTCTCTCTCTCTCACCGCCATCTCCTACCACACAGCACTGACACTGACATTGGACCATTTCTCGCCAACAGAAGCAGATAAGGTAAGGTTTAGCTCTCCCATTCCCCTTCCATCCTCCTCCACACCCTCCAAGCTCCCCACTGCACTACTATATAGTACTGGTTCAGCTCTCCTACCCCTCCTCCTCCCCCTCCTCCTCCCCCTTCCCGACCCTTGCTTCCCACTGCGCTACTGAACACTGGGCCATGCACGAGAAGAGTCTCCCTGTGGGTTAGGAAGCGCCAACGTGCCTGTGAGCGAGGGCGGCAGGGCTGTCTGTACTCACATCTCGTTCATGTTCACCTGCAAAGAAACGAGGAATGAATACAGATGGTGGTGGTGGTGGTGGTGGTTGTGGTGGTGGTAGTGGTAGGGTTTGTTGTTGTTGGTGGTGGTGGTGGTGATGTTATTGTTTTTGTTGTTACTGGTGTTGTTAATGTTGTTGCTATCATTACTGTCAGTATTATTAGAATATTTTACTACTACTACTACTACTACTACTACTATTATTACTACTGCTACTACTATTACTAGTACGACTACTATACTACTGCTACTACTACTACTACTACTACTACTAATAATAATAATAATAATGATAATGATAATAATAATAATAATAATAATAATAATAATAATAATAATAATAATAATAATAATAATAATAATAATAATGACAACAACAATAACAATAGTAATAGTAAAAACAATAACAAGAATAATAATAATAACAATACACATGTAAGATTTTATGAGAACTTTTCCTCTTACACAACTGGAGGAGAAGATTTGATTCATTTACATATTACTCTCACAAATCGTCATACATTATTCATGGCAATTTCCACATTCAATCCCAGGCGTTACGTGTGCAATAATGGACAAGCAGAACCTAAAGAGAATAAAAGAGCGAAGTGAGACAGCTACCTCAGTGTGTGTGTGTGTGTGTGTGTGTGTGTGTGTGTGTGTGTGTGTGTGTGTGTGTGTGTGTGTGTGTCAGTACGCGTCGCACTGCCAACCAACTAGTAATATAATGAAAAAAGGTACATAAGCTTAGCCAATCAACGGAAGACAAGGAGATTAGTTGAGTACATCAATGTTCCGCGAGATTAAAGGAGTGACTGCCTGATTAATACTCCTGCCACTAGTCGTGTTGCTGCTGCTCTTGCTTTTGCTACCACTCCGTCTGCAACTACTTCCGTTATGACTACTACTACTACTATTACTACTACTACTACTACTACTACTACTACTACCAACACCGCTTTACCACGACTGCTTTTACTACTACCACCACCACTACCACGTCTACTACTACTACTACTACTACTACTACTACTACCAACACTACTTTACCACTACTACTTTTACTACTACCACCACCACCACCACCACCACGTCTGCTACTACTACTACTACTACTACCAACACCACCACTACTATTACTACTTCTACAGCTACTACTACTATCAACACCACCACCACTACCACCACTACTACTTCTACTACTACTACTACTACCAACACCACCAACACCACCACCACCACCATCACCACCACCACCACTACTACTATTACAACTGAACACAGAAAAGAGTCAACCCTGTTACTTAAGCCTCCACTCGATATATAAAAAAAAGCACATGTACCTGAATATCACTGGCTTTCACACAGTAACCTGAATAGCTTCCACCAGACACTGTTAAAACCAATCGAAGTAAGACACGGAAGCGCTTGGAAAACCCTGTCCCTCCACGGTTTTCAGCGCTGTGCCAATATTTGAAAGGTACAGCCGGGTTATTCTCCTAAGCACGTGCCTGTCTAGATTTATGAGACTCAGTGCAGGGAAAGGATCCGGTTTCCGTTTTGTTCTCTTTTTAGTCATCAAGTTTTAATGAGAGCATTTATGACTATGGGGATGATAATGACTGTGCTACCTTAGAGAGAGAGAGAGAGAGAGAGAGAGAGAGAGAGAGAGAGAGAGAGAGACTACCTACCACTATTACTAGTTAACCCCTTCAGTACCATGACGCGTTTCCATATTCAATCTGCTTACTATTTGGTAATTTTATACAGCTTCAGAAACTCATGTAGGGGGATTAAAACAGTGAAGACTGTGGCCATTGATCTTCTGACCTCCATAGACCCTTCCTGATGTCAATAAAATGGTCTTATCGAATACAAATCTCAAGGTAAAAATGTGTCAGTATTGAAGAGGTTAAACAATAGTATGTAAAAATGATCATTCGGTCTCACTTCATTAGTTGACATACATAACCGTCCCATCATTCGTTGCTCTCATAACCTGTGGTCATCAATAAAAGTTCTTGAATGCATAGAAGGCATCATCACATGTGACCTGAACAAATGCCTTAACCCCTTTAGTACTGGGACGTATTTTTACCTGAGTTTCGGGCGTGATTAGATTACATGTACATTAGGAAGGGTCTATGGAGGAGAAAAGATTAATGGCCAGAGTCTTCACTATCTCAATCACCAAATACACCACATAAGTTTTCTGAGGCTGTATAAAATCACCAAATAGTAAGCAGAATAAATACGAAAACACGTCTTGGTACTGAGGGGAGTTAAAGAAACCACAAAAATTCCTTTCAACAATCAGCGGTCAAATTACTAATAGATCGAAGAACACATGTTGACAAAGACGAATTCACGTAACATACAAGTACCTACGCTGCACCAGAGTCCTCCACGCTGGCCTGCGGGGACCTGCCTGGGACTCGGCGGTATATACATTGTTTGGCGTTGGAAGGCCGGTGAGGGAAGGGCCGAGAGTGAAGGGTGAGGGGTAAAGGGGGACGATCCACTTTGGTTTAATTGTAAAATCTATACTCGCTATGGAAGTTTAAGGGGCTGACAAAAATGAGAAAAAAAAGCAAGAAGAAGTCGGATGATATATTTAAATGAGTATGAATCATATGTAAATTACTACACGGATATGTCTTGATTTACTGGGCTTTTCAAGTGTGTGTGTGTGTGTGTGTGTGTGTGTGTGTGTGTGTGTGTGTGTGTGTGTGTGTGTGTGTGTGTGTGTGTGTGTGTGTGTGTGTGTGTGTGTTTAGGCAGGGGCTAAGGGGACGAACAAACAAAAACGTCCGCAAAGAGGTTCTGGAAGGCGCCGTCCTCGAATCATGCCAGCCATTTCACCCCGTTGTCTCATTCACTGCACAACTGAACCAACGCGAGCCACACCAGGACTGCAAACGTCCATACAAACACCAACATACCTTTGAGTATATCCCTCTCCCATCTGCACACACACACACACACACACACACACACACACACACACACACACACACACACACACACACACGGATGAGAGAGAGAGAGAGAGAGAGAGAGAGAGAGAGAGAGAGACAGAGAGACTGGACTAGCCGGCGCCATGAAAGTGGGGAACACCAATACAGACTATACAAACTGAGTCTAGTTATCTCGAAATCTGGCAGTGCTGGCGAGGAGAGAGTAGTGAGTGGCTTGGTTCTGGCGTGAAGCGGCGGAGTGATGTCCCTGATATAGCACTGCGGGAGAAGTGGGATATGAAGTGTTTGCAAGGGATACACCGTCAGCACGCCAACTACGCACCCGTACTACAGATGAAGACTCTTTGATTCCAGTTCGCAGCGGGACTATCGGGTCTCTCTTTCACAATACTGAGAGAGAGAGAGAGAGAGAGAGAGAGAGAGAGAGAGAGAGAGAGAGAGAGAGCTGCTTTATAAAGATTTTTTGGTGGGGAAGGAACAGATATATCTCTCATACGACGCGTCTTAGCTTGGTGAATCTAATTTCTTGGCGTCTGACTCAATTACGATTATGTTGCCATGTCGACACGCGAGACTGACGTGGGTTGCGTAAACACGAAATGGTGAACATACATACTGTGTGCAGGCACTGTACCCTTTGTAAATGTCGGGTTGCTTTCGTTACTTTTCGTCGTTATTTTTTCGCCTTTTTTCATGTCTTCTTGTTTCCACATTCACCTTTTTTGCTAAACTTTGGAATATAGAAATGTTAAATCTAAGGTTTTCTTTGGGCAATGAGCTAGAAAAAAAAAAAAAGAAGACAGGTGTACTCGAGAAATCAGCACTGAATATTACCATCTATCACACTAACTTACAAACAAAATTACGGATGGAAAGCTACGTTACTCTGAATACAGTGTAAGTCTGAGTTTCCCCTGCGTTATTAGATTCGATGAGAAACTGTATATTGACCTGAAGATTATACCTCTCACTAGGGATGATAGCACACTAGACTTACCCTCACTCTACATACACCCACTCCTTATCTCCGTACTACTACGAGACTTACAACCATCGCGCACGCTTGGTGACAGACTGTCTGGTGAGTAGCGTGGCCCTGGTGTTCCAGCTTCAGTGTTCCAGGTCTAGTCAATGAATGAAGTGTCCTAAGGCGACAGTGAATTTCCATTGGCACAGGAGACTTTACTTTCCAAGGTCGTGAATTAATCTTTTCAGTACTGGAACACATTTTTACCTTGAGTTTTGGGTATGATTAGACGATTTTATTGACATGAGGAAGGGTCTATGGAAGTCAGAAAATTAATGGCCAGAGTCCTCACTTTTCTTAATCCCCACATGAGTTTCTGAAGCTGTATAAAATCAGCAAATAATAACCAGAATGGATATGTACTGAAGGAGTTAAAACATGATCTAAGTAAAGGAAAAATCCACGAGCAGTTATGAGCCATACACTTGCGAGAACCATGTTTATTAATGTCTATTTGCATTTCTGTGCATTATCCTGCCTGTCTTTATGTTTTTACCTTACAATCGACCAGCATCTCTATTCTTCTCCACTACCATGTGTGTTTATGTGTGTTTATGTGCACCATTGAGTGGCCTTTTATATGTTATTGGTGATGAATGTTCAGTGTTCCATCTTTAAAGGCGTCCTCACATGAACACTAACAAGCGGGAGCCTGAAATAGAACATTACTGCATTCCATTTCATTTTTTTCAGTTTCCTCTATTACCTGTCCTCCTCCACTCCCATCAATCTCCTCCTCCTCCTCCTCCTACTTCTCTTCTCCCTTCTCCTCCTCTTCTCCCTCCTCCTCCTCCTCCTCCTCCTTTCCTCTTCGTCGTCCTTCTTCCCCCGAAAATAGTCTGTCCATCATCTAGCCTCTCCGTTAATTGGAGACTGAGAAAATCTTTGTATGTGTGTCTGTGTATGTGTGTGTGTGTGTGTGTGTGTGTGTGTGTGTGTGTGTGTGTGTGTGTGTGTGTGTGTGTGTGTGTGTGTGTGTGTGTGTGTGTGTGTGTGTGTGTGTGTGTGTGTGTGTGTGTGTGTGTGTGTGTGTGTGTGTGTGTGTGTGTGTGTGATATCGATTGAAAATACAAGTACTAGATAATGACAATTACTGGTTTATTGGGAGACACACAAAAAAGACTTAAATTCATATGCATCCAGTGAAGTCAATAAGGATGATATGGTTGCCGACTCACGCCTTGTTGAACGAATCTCCCTTCCGAGAACATCGCACCTTACTGAAGACCTTAATATAGCTAAGGCAACACACACACACACACACACACACACACACACACACACACACACACAGAGAGAGAGAGAGAGAGAGAGAGAGAGAGAGAGAGAGAGACAGACAGACAGACAGACAGACAGACAGACAGACAGACAGACAGACAGACAGACAGACAGACAGACAGAGAGAGAGAGAGAGAGAGAGAGAGAGAGAGAGAGTGTGTGTGTGTGTGTGTGTGCAGAAGTAGTATACAGTAGTAGTAGTAATAATAGTAGCAGCAGCAGCAGCAGTAGCAACAACAACAACAGGACTAATATTACTTTTCATCATTAATAAGAAAAGACGGTTTTTCTTAGCTCCTCCCTACTAATGGCACGGCGCCGCCTGGAGTGTTTGACAACCGCACAGGAGGAGAATGAGGGGAGCAGATGAGAGGCAAGAGACAGTGGATCGATGTACTCATAGCATAGGTCGGCGGGTTCGGAACCACCATATCTTCGTTACATCATCATAATACCAAGGCAGGTTACAATGCAGACTTACACTGGAGAGGAGAAAAATCATACCTACTCGTCTCTAGCATACTTGCCCCCACCAATCAACGCGGGTACACAGTTTATTGAGCAGTGCCTGTTAGTGAACTTGGGTATATGCACAGGCTATAGACCGGCGCCTGCTAGTCATCGTGGGTACATCGGATATTGGTGTGGGCCTTTCAGTGAACGTGGGTACACAGGATATTGGTATGCCTGGAAGACCTTGGATACATAAACATGACACTGGTAAAAACTGAATCCCATCTTTATTTCCCTCCCGGGTGTGTTTCCTTATTTTTCTTTTACGTACTTATTTGTATTTCCATATTCCTGTCCTTTTCTTCCACTCAACGCCATACTGATGTACAGATGAGCTAAAACGAACAAACCTTCCTCATTCAGAATATTGTATCTTCTCTTTTTATGCATTTTCTTTTTCTCTTTCTTTTTTTCTTTTTCTTTTATTTCCTGCACCCTTCCTGCACGCTGACATAAAAACTTTCCCCCCAAACTACCTGCCAATGGAGCAAAGTGAAGCTGATGTTAAAGGAGGACGGCCAGGAGCAGCGAGGGGCCAGGGTGAGTCCCCTTGGTGATTTTACTAAGGCCCCAGGCAACACCTCCTTCAGCGGCTCTTTTCCTTCCTCCGGCCGTCAGGGAAGAGGGACCGGGACGAGGGTGTATGCGTGAGTTTAGTGAAGATGAAGAGCAAGTGTCATTATTCTTAGTCCGTGTAAGAAAAGGTCAAGCATCGTAACTTAGTGGATGAGTAGGTACTTGGAGGTGGTACGCGGTATATGTTTAAAGAATTATGACGGAAAGCAAGTAGCAGCAGATTCGTAGGCCCTTACATGTTATTTTATATCAGTTTTAAGACATTAAGGTTATAGATATGTGATGAGGGGCACATTCGGTCATCTACATATCATTAACCCCTTCAGTACTTACACGTATTTATACCTTGAGTTTTGGGTATGATTAGACGACTCTATTGACATTAGGAAGAGTCTATAGAGGTCCGAAGATTGATAGCCACAGTCTTCACTATTTTAATCGCCACATAAGTTTCTGAAGCTGTATAAAATCATCAAACAGTAACCAGAATGACTATGGAAACGCGGCATGGAACTGAAAGGATTAAGTTCAACGATACGAGTCACCAGTTCTTATGTTGTGAAATTCAGTAAGTTTTCACTCCTGAACGAATGAAATATAGGCCTGTGTTCAGAAACGCTTCCTTCTCTCACCGCTATTATTTCCAAAAACCATAGAGACGATTAGCCGATTTCAAAAGTGCATTTTTCCTGTTGATAATGCAGAAAACTTGTTAAAACGTCACTAGAATTACAGAAACACCCTTGAAAAACCTGAAAAACTCGTGTCACTTCAGCAAGAGCCCTTTGAAAATAGTAAAGGTGCTGTAAGGCGCGGAAGTGTTTTAGAAGATGGGGCTATATAGTGTAATGAACCAATATTTTCCTTACAAGTCATAAGAGTAATCCAGAATGTTTAAACACCAGCGAGGAAATGTAAAGGAGTAATTCATTCTCACAAAGACATCCAATACTAAACTCTCCGACCTTCACCTTCACGAAAACTCAGAGGAAGGCGAAGAAACTAGAACTGAACTGAAAATTTGATGTCAGGGTGGGGTCGATCGCCGCCTCGTAGCTCCCCAGTGTGACCAGGCGAGAGACAACGGTGAAGAGGAGGAGAGAGAAAAGAGAGAGGTAGGGAAGGACAAGATGGAAGGTGGTGAGAGGGAAAATGGGGGAAAAAGATACATGTAAGGCAGGAAATAAGGAAGGGAAGAGAAAGAGAAAGGAAGAGAAAGGAATCGTTGCAGAGGGGAAAGGCCATAACGCCACGAGCAGAGGAGCAAATAGTAATTCTGACAGTTCTCCTCTGAAAGCAAACCTCGCCAAGTCCAGATTTCTGTCCGTGGCTTTATTTCTCGTCTCTGCTTTTCTGTTTTACTCTTAGCTCAGATATTCCCTCAAAATATTATACTGCCCAAGTGTTGAGAGTTTCAGCATTACTTCTTTGGTGCATCATCTTGTAATAGTGACAGATGTGAACTGATAATAAGGCTAAAAACATAAATCAACGTCAGGGAATGAATCAAACAAGTAAGAGTAATATGAGTGAAGCAAGGAACAGCTGAACGCAGACAAACGTAACAAAAAAAGCATCAGAAAGTTGTGATAAACTAGAATAAACAATCTCAGAGAATCAGATATCAAAAGGAGGAACTTGTAGTGAAAAACATGAAAAACTAGATACGGTATCCATTATTTGAAAATTTTGACACTTTTAAAAATTACAAAACACAATGCCTAAATGAAAAAAGTGTGATCACAGTTTTGTTTGTACTCTAATTGAAGGACGAGCAGTAGCCGGCGCGTCCCTCGAGAAGCACCACCTCATTATGCTCGGCCCCCTCCCTCCAGCCGGCAACAAATTAATAGCAAGGAAAGGCTCTTGGGCACACAGCGGGAGAGAATTATCATGCAGAATAGAATGTGATGCACTGCAGTAAATTCGCACCTTGTTAACACGCCAATCTTGGACAGGATTTTATTTCAATTAAGCTTAATCAAATCAGCGAGTCATTATGCGCGCATGTAATCAGTGGCTATGAAGTCGAGATGAACGTCATTGATTGTAGGGTAATCAGCGCATGTCACGGTACGATAAACATCGGTACTCGCGTGTACATGTTGCCACTTATGAAGGGATGCGTTTAAGCACAGTAATTATAACAGAGGGTACGGTGCAATGGCAATGTCACAATACGCATGAAAGAATACAATGATAATTATTGCCACGCGACAAATATCACAGTGACATTCGCAGTAA
>NC_059301.1:14659753-14664753 GCF_017591435.1 Portunus trituberculatus
GCGCGCCGTTCAGAAGACAAATTCCTTTTCTCTTGCAACGTCCAAGGTTTCCTCTGGTCTGCTCTTCCCCTTTACGACGCAGCCCGCAGGTCAGTAATTTTCAGGTCAGCTGGTGGGTCAGCCTTTCCTTAACGGGCCTTGAGTAAGCCACGGCTTGATCTCAGTGAGTGGGTGGTGCAAAAAACGTCAAAAGGGTTGAGAAGTAACTAGCGGCGTGCAGAGAGCTTAAGGACCCACATCTCGCTAACCGTCTCACCTAGGGAGTTGAGAGGCTTCATTGCAGGGCCTCATACAGGGCACGCTGCGTGGTCAATCAATGAACCATTCGGTATTGCTTCACTCACATTGAAACTGAACTATCACATCTCTCTCTCTCTCTCTCTCTCTCTCTCTCTCTCTCTCTCTCTCTCTCTCTCTCTCTCTCTCTCTCTCTCTCTCTCTCTCTCTCTCTCTCATTGAGTCAGACAGCCAGTCTCTCGACCAGTATCTCAGTCTGTCTTATAGTGAGTCAGTGAGTGAGTGAGTGAATGAGTGAGTCAGTGAGTGAATGAGCGAGGGCGGCGGTTGAGGCATCATCTTGTTTCAACACATTTTGACAAAACTGCTACAAGGAAACATTTTGATTTATATCGAAGTAAAGGAAACCAAACAAGATAAATCAATGGGTCAGTGCAACAGCTCTCTAAAGGTGTTGGCCCACCTGGAGGTGGTGGGCCAGTGTGGAGGCGCCGACCGCCTCACCCTCTGTCTGCCCCGCAGCAGAGGCAAGGGAGGCCGGCGCCTGCTGGGGGCCTTCAGCTTCCCCAGCGCAAGGGACGGGGCAGGCCAGCACAGGTCTGCCTGCAGAACCTTGGTGCCCGTTGGCAGGGTCACCAAGAAGAACGGCTCCACGCCCGTCAGGGTGGACTTCCTGGCGGGAGAGTGTCTCGTGGCCCGCCGTGAGATCCCACTGGCTGACCTGCTGGTGGGTCTCCGGGCAAACACTATCGGGCGCTGCTCCGCCCTATTCTTCAGCCTCGAAGCAGACCAGGCTAAGGATGGAAAAGTCGCGGTGTATTACAGCAAGAAGCTCCTGGACGAGCCAAGTCCACCTCAAGAGGACAAGCAGGAACCAGCAGAAACCGAGCACATTGTCAGCCTGCCCCCCCAGGCTGGCCAAACCAAGCTTATTCTGCCCCCATATGTCATTTATACAAACCCCAGTGAGACCGTGGCCACCTTGACCACCGAGGTCACGTACTGTGACCTCACTCCCAAGGTCACGGTAATGAACCTTCAGCATGTTCGGAGGTGGGTCGTTCCCCAGGCCCAGCCCCGGCGGGAAAAAGAACATATTCGTCAGGCTAGCGAGACCGTGGACAGCCTGACCCCAGAGGTCTTACACCATGACCTTGGGGATGGCCAGAGATGGGTCGGTCCCCAGGCCCATCCCCGGCAGGAGAGGGAGCATGCTCTTCAGGCTGGCGAGACCGTGACCAGCCTGACTCCAGAGGTCATTCACCGTGACCTCGGAGATGGCGAGAGGTGGGCCGCTCCCTAGGCCCATCTCCGTCACAGGAGGGGAGAGCCCCATGGGAGGCCATATGTGGGGGGACGGGAGGGCGTTGTCTTACAGCCTTCCATTCCGTCCCCCTCTAAGAAGAGGAAGAAGGCCCTATGGGATGGCCAAGGCGGGGGCCAAGACAGCCTGTATGGCCGTCGCCTAGTGATCACCCTGTTCCAGTGTATGCAGGTCATGACTTTCACGTTATTCATGTACCATTTGTGCCTGGAGTGGCTTTGAGTCTACTGCCACTGAATACCACCGCGCTACGCTACACCGACCACCACTCAAGAAGGCACCACACTTTACACCACACAGTCACCGCCACACAGGCTTCGTGGTGGTGGCTGGCGACATACTCACTCTGTTAGGTTAAGGGTTAGAGTTAGGTTAGGATAAGTTAGGTTAGGATAGGTTAGGTTAGGTTAGGATAGGTTAGGTTAGGATAGGATAGGTTAGGATAGGTTAGGTTAGGTTATGATAGGTTAGGATAGGGTTAGGTTAGGTTAGGTTAGGTTAGGTTAGGTTAGGTCTCTCACTCTCTATATCTCTCAACAGTCTCACTATACATAGTACAATATTCTGATAATAATGAAGAGGAAGAGGGGGGCAAGGCATTGATGGGAAATAAGAGAAAGGGAGAGAAGGAAATAAGGAGAGAGGGAACAGATGAAAAGGAAAGAGAAGAGGGGCACGAAAGGGGAGAGGGGAGAGTATGTTGTGTTGATGTTAAATTCTCTCTCTCTCTCTCTCTCTCTCTCTCTCTCTCTCTCTCTCTCTCTCTCTCTGCCAACAATAGTAATTTCAACCTTTTTACTGGCGATTAGGACTGAAAATAATAATCACGAGTCAGAATTACCATTGGTACCGCCATTATTATTACTACTATTATTATTATTAGTTATCATTATTATTATTATTATTATTATTATTATTATTATTATTATTATTATTATTATTATTATTATTATTATTATTATTATTATTATTATTATTATTATTATTATTATTATTATTATTATTATTATTATTATCATTATTATTTTTATTACTATTATTATTATAAACTTGAAAGGACTGTGTGCGTGTATGTTCTCTCTCTCTCTCTCTCTCTCTCTCTCTCTCTCTCTCTCTCTCTCTCTCTCTCTCTCTCTCTCTCTCAAACGATATGTTGACAGTGTGTGATTGTCGCTACTTGCTATTACTTTGTTAATTACATCATTACAACAAAAATGAACTGTTATATCCACTACATAAGCTGATACTTTTGTTACCATAACAACACGTGAACCAGCACTACATGAAACCATTATTCCCGTAACGGCTTTTCGTGTGAATAAAATCTTTAGTAATTACCATCAACACTACCAGGCTGTCCACCACAGCCACCACCACTGCACCTGCAAAATATAACCGCAAAGAATTCCCAGTCGGTACCAAGTTTAACAAAAGTTGCGAGTGAGACTAAAGTTGCCTTACACCTCGTCTCGTCTATAAAAAATAGCGTGGAGCGATGCGTGGCCTGGAGGACTCATACACGTACAATCCGTCTGGCAGTAGAGAGGCCCATGAGTGGTATATAGTCGCATCCTGTAAGGGAGAGGCTGCCTCGTGGACTGAACTGCGGGATTCGGGCAATAACTACGTCTCTGGCTCATTTGTCCATTGAGGCTCAGCGGGGTGTGAAGAGCAACTAATAAAAACCGATATACGACGCAAAAACATGATCCCGCAGTGTATCATTTTCAGATTATCCTATACTCGACCCGCCGCTGTCTTTACTGAGTCACGAATGCAGGTATTAGAGAGGTGAGCATGCCTGTGGTGGTGCTTGGATCAAAGTAATTAAGCATGTCTTTTCATTCCAATCCTTTGCTTTTTTTTGTGTGTAATTAGAGTTGAGGTTCCTGTGTTGCCTTTGTTTTATTTAATCAGCTGTGTTGCTTTGACCTTTCGCCTTTCCTTCCCTCCCAACTGACACCTAGGCTTCCATCAATCCGCTCCCTCCTTCCCTCCTCCCCTTCCGTTCCCTTCCCTCGATTATCAAGCTTCCTCCCCCTCTCTCTCTCTCTCTCTCTCTCTCTCTCTCTCTCTGTTATTTCCCTTCCCACCCTCCCCTCACTACCGACCTTCACTGTCCATTTGCCTCTTCTCTTTCCTGTTGACCTTTTTCCTCTCCTCCTTTCCTTTCTTCTTTCCTCCCCCTCCTCCTCCTCCTCTTCCTCCTCCTCTTCTTTTTCTTCCTGCCTGACCTTCACCTCCATACCTCTGCTACCACCACCCACCTCCTCTCTTATTCCCCTCACTTCCACCTCCTCCCTCTTTCCACCCTCCTCCACCCTCCTATACCACCCACAAGCCACCCGTCCTCCTTTTTCCCTCTCCTCTTCTACCATTCCTTTTCTTCCGCCTCCTCGGGTCGACTGCCATCACGCTCAGACACCCTAATCTCCTCACACCTTCCTCCCCCACTACCTCCTTCCCTTAATCCTCTCTCTGCAGCCCTCTTTCCCTCCCTTCCCGCGCCTTCAGACATTCGTACAATCCCACTTCACGAGTTTTCAGACCCTTGCTGTCCCTGCGCCCCTGGATCCTTTCCCTTTCTCTTCCTCACTGCCTTGCGTCTTGAGTCAGGTTTAGGATCAACGGGAGAAGTCATTTTTATACAAGCCGTTGCTGCTTATCCGGGCGTGGCCACTACCGCCTCCTCACGGTCCAGGCGGCGGCTCTGAGGGTATTAAATGAACGTGAGAGCATAAAAGAAGCTACAGTAAGTCGGTAGGTCTACGTATGGCAGTTATATGAAGGCGGTGTATTATCATTCTTTCTTATTTCTAGCCTAGGAAAGAGAATGTTTTACTATTGTGTTTGTGATTTCTCCGCCTCCGCCACCACCACCATCGCCACTACTGCTTCTATTGTTATTGTTACGATATGGTGTGGTGCGGAGTGGTTGTGTGTATCGTATGGTGTTCCTCAGACTGCGGTGCGTATAGACTCATATTCTCCAACATTGTGCATCACCTTCACTATTTCAAGAGGCTTTATTCAAATTTACACGAGTTTTATAAGGTATTTATACGTTTCAAGAGGCAGAGTGACAAGATTTCTACATTATCAACTGGAGAAACACTATTGGAAACCCGGCTAGTCATCTCTGTGGCCTTGTAAAACAGTCCTTGTGAGAGAGAAGTGCGTTTCTGAATACCTGAATACTGGCCGTAGACAGAGCTGTGGTACCGCAGTGATATAGTGCGCAATGAAGTGTTCTGGTCTCCGAGGTGAAGGTCAGCTGTGTGTGACGCTTTGACACGGTGTTGTGGTACTGTAAAAGTCGGATGATTGTATGTGGTATCACTGTAATATGGTGGAGAGGCTTAGGTAAGCCTTGGTGTGGTTGCTGTGTTGAGCATTGACGTGGTGTGTGGAAGAATCGTGGTGATATGAAGCTTGAGAT
>NC_059301.1:14669753-14712253 GCF_017591435.1 Portunus trituberculatus
CACACACACACACACACACACACACACACACACACACACACACACACACACAGGTGCTTCATTAACCTGCCCAGCCAGAGATGCAGGTGATAAACTCGTGAGGAAGGTGACTCACCATCGCTTCACAAAGTCTCCTTAAAAAGGTTACTTTTTCCAAGCCCTTTTACTTCGTGATGCTTCACGTAAGAGACGAGGCCATCAAGAGTCAAGGTTAAGAGTGCAACTGCGTAGGTGATTATGGGGAAGAGAGAGAGAGAGAGAGAGAGAGAGAGAGAGAGAGAGAGAGAGAGAGAGAGAGAGAGGGAAGGAGAGTTCAGCATTGCGGTATAATATAAACTATAATGACACGATCAATCTTTCTGTCGTCTCTCTTTCCTGCCTTCCTTCTTACCCCAGAAAGACAATCGACCAAAGAACTTGATGAAAAAAGAGAGAGAGAGGAACAAGAATCAGATCATTATGGGGAGCAGGACACGCCAATGCGCCAATAACGAACAGACGATTAAAGCAACAGTGACAGAACAGGAACTTGGAAATACCGTAACAGAAAGCAGGACAGACAAGCAGGCAGGCAGGCAGGCAGGCAAACAAGTAGGCAGACAAGATGGAGAGAGGTTGTAGGAAGTTTCGCTAGGGTGGCCTGGACCAAATAGACAGGCGGCTGACAGAGAAGCGTGGAGAAGTTTGGTGATGTCCTTGTTATTCAGTGCCATCATAAAGGCTGATGCTGATGATGGTGGTAGTGGTGGTAGTGGTGGTGGTGGTGATGATAGAAAAAACATTATTAAAATCACTCCCGAGAAACACATTAATCAATCGAGCTTCTATAACGCTTCTCAATACTCGTCTCTCGCTTCTCAAAACTATCGTACATCTCTTTTAAACAACTCTGTACGATAACTCTTAATATTATACGTCAAAAAATAGGTAAACAAATAAATAAATAAATCTCTAATGAAAAAGAAAAAAAAAAAGGTGCACAGCTAGTCACAATACATGTAAGAAACCAGCTCAAGGTAAAGGAGTTCATCTTTTTTTCTCTTATATCTTTTCTCATTTACAGACATGCACTGGCAACTCTTTTGTTATAATATGCAGACCTCGGCTGACTCTATTTGTGAGGCTGGAAAAAAGGAAGGAGCCGGATAATGCAGTGCGTGGAGGAGGAAGAAAAAAGGAGAGATGGAGCAGGAGGAAGAGGAGAAGGATGAGGATGAAATAAAAAAAAAAAAAAAGGAGGAGGAGGAGGAGAAGGAGGTTATAGAGAAGTGTAGAGAAGGAAATGCCGGAGGAAACTCAGTAATGAGAAATAGATGGAAGTGAAAAGGAGAGTTCATGGAAGAATAATGAGATCCATGCAGGCAAAGAAGACGAGAAGAAAGGAGCCATAAAGATGAATACGTAAATAAGGAAGCAAACACGCAGACATGAAGAGTAAGAGCAGAAAAACAACATCAAAGGAGTAAAAAAGAAAAAAAAAGAGCAATCACATACGCGGAAAGAAAAAGGAATAACAAGAAAAAAGACGAGAAAAGGAAAAAACATAGAAAAAACTAATCAAAGAAAAATAACAAATAAGAAGGAAGAGGAAGTGGAAGAGAGGAGAAAAAAGAGTAGGAGGAAGACGACAACCAGCAAATACAAGAGAAAGGAGGAGGAATAAAAACCAGGAACAGGAGGAGGAGGAAAACAAGGGTGTGGGCAGATAACATGGGACGAGGAGGAGGAGGAGGAGGACGAAGAGGAGGAGGAGGAATTGGAAACACGTGGCGACGATGAAGACGAATGTTGGAGGAAGGAGAAAAAACAAACACGAGGCAGGGAAGGATAACAAATGAGGGGATGAGGGAAGATAAAGCTAAGGAGGAGATAGTGGAGGGAAAGAAGAGGGAAACACGAGACATGACAGGGGTGGTGAGGTACGGCCACCCCTGTCACTGTATACATATATCACCTTGAACCTTATGCATAACCCAGCGTGGGCCGAGACATGGAAGAGAAGGACAACTTTGAACAATTCTCTCTCTCTCTCTCTCTCTCTCTCTCTCTCTCTCTCTCTCTCTCTCTCTCTCTCTCTCAAGAAAATTAAGAGTTTACGCGTCATCCTTGCCTAATCCAAATTATGCTCGAGACTACATGCAGGAACGGGAGAGAGAAGCGCCAAACCCGTATTCCGTATTCAGAAAGTCTTTGCTCTTTCACGACGACTATCTTCAAAGGCTCTAGTTGAAGATACTCAGATTTCTAAGCCCCTTGAGTACCATGACGTGTTTCCATATTCATTCTGCTTTCTATTTGGTGACTTTATACAGCTTCGGAAACTTATGCGGGGGATTAAAATAGTGAAGACTGTGGTCATTAATCTTCTAACTTCTATAGATCTTACCTAATGTCAATGAAATTATCTAATTGTATCCAAAACTCAAGGTAAAAAATGCGTTTCAGTATTAAAAGGGTTAGTAGTATTTGTATGGTTCTGGTGATGGATTAGGAAAATTTCTAGTTGATTATAAAGAGAAACTGTCTTGAAAACCTTGCTATTCGTCTCTAGGGACTTGAAAAATTGTCGTGGTGAGAGAGCAAGGCGTTTTTTTAATATCGCGAGGTGACGGGGTGGGTGACGAGGGAGTGTGGGGGTTAGAGAGTGTCAGGTGAGCTGGGGTGGAGGGCTGGGGGAGGTTATCAGGTCATACAGGATCAAGGAGGATTGGGATCAGGTGGCAGGTGTGGAAGTTAAGATGTTTATTCTGTACCTTATTTTATTTTTTAGGGGGTCCAGAGTGTTTGTCTGTTTACGTGTGTGTGTGTGTGTGTGTGTGTGTGTGTGTGTGTGTGTGTGTTTGTGTGTGTGTGTGTTTTATCTACTATTTTATCTTCTGCCTCTTCCTCTTCCTCTAATTCTTCTCCCCTCCTATCTTCTTTTTCTTCCTCCCTCTTCTTCCATCTATTTCCTTCTCTCCCTTCCTTTCCCTCTCTCCATGATCTTGTACTTCCTTTTCCTCTCCCTTCCTTTCCTTCCTTCTATATGTCATGTTTTATTTTAAGTTTTCATCCTTTTTATTTTGCCTCCACCATCTCCCACCCTTTCCGTCTCCTTTCCTCTTATTTCCCATCTCTATTTCGCTGTGTGTTTGGTTTACTTACGCGTCCCCGTGTCCTCCCATCTCTCCTCTGTGACTCAAACACCTATTAGCTGTAATCTGTCCTGGATGTAAAGCATTAACGCGGCTTCATCTGATTGATCTATCTTTCACATCCTCTGATTCCCGGGAGAATACTCGTATACTTTTGCTTGGATGTTTCACTCCCGCTTCACTCATCCACTGCAATCCATTCCTCTGTGTATGTGTGTGTGTCTGTGTGTGTGTGTGTGTGTGTGTGTGTGTGTGTGTGTGTGTGTGTGTGTGTGTGTGTGTGTGTGTGTGTGTGTGTGTGTGTGTGTGTGTGTGTGTGTGTGTGTGTGTTCACCTAGTATTACCCAGCACACTTAATCCAGCTGCATTTATCGATCACATTTACCTACTTGTCTTTATCTATAATTGTAACACACAAGATTCCAAGATGACGTGTGTGTGTGTGTGTGTGTGTGTGTGTGTGTGTGTGTGTGTGTGTGTGTGTGTGGGCGCACTGCGTACATGCTCGTCTCCATGCAGTGGGCGGGGGTCATAAGGCCCTTGCCCTCAGCTGACCTTTCATTCCCCCTCCCGGAAATATTGGTTTGGTTATGACATGTGACCTGGGGGAAGAAGTTATCTATTTTCCAATTTGTCTACGTCAATGTCTTATGGATACGTGACGGACTGACAGTTAGTAATATTGCGATGGCTATGTTCCAGTGTCGAAGGTGTAAATGATGATGTTTTTTTGATTATTTTTACCTGGTTATTTGACTGTAGTTTTTGTTATTGTAAGAACATAAAGGAAGCTGCTAGAAACCATCAGCCCTATACGTGACAGTCCCATTATGAAAGATGCCTAGGCTTATATATACTTATTTCCATCTGTCATCTCCTCCCATAAAGCTTTCATTCGACCCCAATCCATTGTATCGTCGTTGTCGTTGGTATTGTTATTGTTACTATTGTTGACGGTGCTATTGTTGTTCGTGATGATGTTGTTGCTTGTGTGTGTGTGTGTGTGTGTGTGTGTGTGTGTGTGTGTGTAGGTGGGTGTGTGTGTAGGTAGCGAACGTTGTCTTATGGTAAACACACACACACACATACCAAAACAGACTCCATCACATGACAATGAGGCACCACGCACACACCGCACCGCCAAGAACACAGCCCCCCCGTAGTAACACAACTCGAAACACCCGCGTCATTTACCTACTTACCTACCTACCTAGCCACTGGAAAGTAAACACAAGAGATCAATGTGGTGTGCAGGGACTCGTACACCTACACCTAAGCAAAAGAATAGTCGTACTCAGTCTTATATTAGTCGTTTTTGTACTCACCACATGATCTTGGAGGAGTCGTGGTATGCGGATGGTGGAGCTGCCGTGACTAAGGCGTGATCTTTTTTGTGGTTCTAGTTTTCAAGAGAGTATGAGAGGAGGAAGAATAAGAGGAGGAGGATTTCACTGCTTGGGTCACGAATCTGTGTTTGGCTTATACTATTACTCTACGGCTCGGTTGGGTTACTCGAAGAGGACACACGGCAGGATTGTATTAGCGTGGGACACTTGGCAGGATGAAGGTGCTGGTGGCGGTTGTTGGGGGGTGTGAGGCATCATCGCGAGGACAACAAGACCAGCGTTTTCCTCTGACGAATCACTGGGAGTCTCGCGTCCGTTTCACCAGCCAGGCCTGTGGATTTATCGATTTGGCGGAGCATGGCAGGCCACGACACCTCCTACTATGTTCCAGCACCTCCTCATCTTACTCGTTCCAACACTTGAACGTTAGATTCACTGTAGTTTAGGTATTTTGCTCTGTAATTCCGTATCCTAGATTCTGCAGCTGACTTCCAGGCCGTGGACTGGAGCGCATTGCCTTGCGCATGTGCCGAGAAAGCTTCTGCTCAGTGCTTTTATAATTAATTTCCAAATGTTTAAATTTTTGAAGCTTGTATCATTGAGGGAAATAAGTCTACGTGGTTTACATAAACTGTATCGATGACATCTAATCGCATGACCATTTCAAGGCGAATTTGAAAAGAAAATATTGTATGTAGTTTGGCAACACAGGGAGGATGGGCTCCAGCAGCGGCGGATTGTCAGTGTGCAGGGCCGGGCTGCTTCACTTCATCATGAGCTTCTTCCCGACGCGTAATTACGCCTTGGCATGTGTAGTCACTCCCTAATTTGTTTCTAGGGACGAGTGGTTGTGCCGAGGGAAATAAAGGAAAAAATATGTTTGTTAATATACAAGGCTACTCTTTCTCTTCATTTTTTTTTTTATTATTATTATTCTTATCAGCCCAGCAGAAATGACCGTTTCCTTTACAGAAAATTAATTAATAATATGTAAAACGATGTCACGTTTGAATACTGAGCCACATGAATATGCTTAACAATATTTCTAATAGAAAAAATTCCAGAAAAATATTTGATGTCAGAAAAAAAAAAAACATTTATTTGACGTGCGTGACTGATTGCTTGAATAATTGGTTTAATGGGACCTGCTTCAGCGTTGAGAAACATACTTGTCCCTCTTTCACTACATTTTCCAGTCTTTTTGTGTAGGAAGAGTGAAATAAATTATATGTAATAAGGATGATTTCTCCGCGCCTCTCTGTTGGTGGCGGTGGATGACAAGGACAGCGGGAGGGGGTCGGCTATGAACCAATCATATGCCACCTAGAGCAGTCACAGAGGCAGCTAGTGTAAAGGAGAAACGACCATGTTGGCACTTAGATAAATGTACTAGAAAGGACATGCTTGAATCATATACTACGTAGAGAGAGAGAGAGAGAGAGAGAGAGAGAGAGAGAGAGAGAGAAGGGCTCATGTAACTTAATCTTGTCTTGGATGAGGGATGGGGACGAGGAAGAGGAAATCGGAGATCAGATGAGAGGGGGAAAGAAAGAGGGAGGAAATACGAAAGCCATCGATAAACTTCATTAGTGTGTGTGTGTGTGTGTGTGTGTGTGTGTGTGTGTGTCATATGTCAAATTAAAATGGAGCCATCTTTCCGATTTACACCGTGCTTATTAGATAGGTAGATAATATACAACATCGCAACTGACTACTGAACATCGTGGCATGTTTACCTTGTCCATTCGGTGAAGGTTACATTTAGTGATGAGTTCCAAGAAGTGGTGACCGAGCAGGGCAGGAAGGAATGTAGTACGCGTATGTTTTAAACTGTTCACCTAAAAATAACTCTTCTTGGAACGTTTTCTGACCTTTCTTATCGCTGAGAGAGAGAGAGAGAGAGAGAGAGAGAGAGAGAGAGAGAGAGAGAGTTCTACCTAAAATTACGGTACGTATTTTAAGGGTGTGTTTATAGTTCTAGTACCAGATCAACAAGATTTCTACCTAACAAACCTTGCTAATCTCTGTGACTCTTGAAAATAATAACTGTTGTGGAGAGAGAGAGAGAGAGAGAGAGAGATCTACCTAAAGCTACAGGGGATTTTAAGGGTGTTTCTATAGTTCTGGTGCAAGATTAACAAGATTTCTACATAACTAATATGAGGAACCCACTAGACAACCAAGCTAATTTTCTCTGTAACCCTTGAAAATAGTAAGGAGAGAGAGAGAGAGAGAGAGAGAGAGAGAGAGAGAGAGAGAGGAGCGTTCGTGCAGCATAGGGGGCTTAATCCCACCATAGGCAGTGAATTGGATTGGATCGTCTTGTCATGCTCCCATCACTACTCACCATCTTTACTGTTCCGTACTCTATACTTGACAACAAAGTCAGCTGTTGCGGGGTTCTGTCGAGCTGGGTGAGTAACACAGTTATAATGAATACATTTGCCGTGGTGTGGTGTGGGTGTGGTGGTGAGGGACAAACAGGGACACCGCCAGCACCAACCCCCGAGCCACTACCAGGCCGTGTGTTGGGCGCAGGGGTGTTCGTGGGACTTGCTTCGCGGAGTAATATTTGGCACACTCCTGGTTATAATCAGTGCCGCTAATTTACTGCCTGGTAAAGTTATACAGGTTGGTGTTGTGGCTGTTTGTCAGATTTTTTTTAAGGGGGTGAAGGTGTTGAGTAAGTCTTCCTCGGTTCCACCCCTTCGCCAGCAGTCTCCCCACCAATACCAACGACCGCTGGGGCCTGTTGGGACACCGGGGTTCTTGGGTGCGGGATGGCTAGATATACCAAATCAAGCAATTCCTTAAAAGTGTAAATTGCCTAAATTGGAAAAAAAAAGTCCCTAAGATACTGTTAAAATTTTATCTAACTTACTAAACTCAGCCCTTAACCTAACCTAGCCGAGTAGGCCTCTGTCCCCCTCCCTCAAACTGCCGTAATAGACTGATAAAGGCTACTGAAATAGTACTTTTATGCATTAACACACACCAGAAGGGTAAGAGGTGGAGTGGAGTACTGGGGATGGGTGTTATTACTGTGTGGGTGTAAAACTCTAGAAAGCCAAGATACAATCAGAGCAGTGATCATCCATTGCGAGTGCAAAGTAGGAACTGATATATGTTTGGTGTGTACCCATGAATGAATACATTACTAATGCTATTATGGATTTCTAATTGATGTATCAAAAATTTTGAAGAGCTCTTGTTTGAAATAGCATTATACATATTTTCTTAATGGCACAGCTTGGTCGCAGAAAAAGTGAGTGTATGATGATCCAGAAAGGCTCCAGACAAGTAGTATCTCCACTGAACCAATGAGCTACCAAGGATTCAACATGTTTTCTGCATTTCGCAAATTAACGGGGCGGGCGGCGGAGGGCTCGGCCAACCCCACATCCCCTCCAGGCATGCAGACCATGGCGGCATCCCTCCAGCGCCGCTTTGCCCGTGGGGTGCAGTACAATAGTAAGTATGGACTGCCATGTTTTGCTACAATACCACCACTGTGTAGTATGAAGCCAGGAGATTATGCAACCTATATTGAATTATGAATGAAGGGATTTTAAGAATTTCTGTATCTGGCTACTCATGCCAGATACCAAAATACTTGGTAATTGTGGAGGATTTGAATTTATTTTACTATAAATCTGATTGTATTCATGCTAAGTATAACTTTGAAATATTTGTACTATTTTTATGGCCCGTTTTCATCTCTTTATGATCTTTACCTGTATGTGTTACAATAGTCTTTCTTAAGATGGATTTATTAGTAGCATTTGAAAAATTCAACTCATCAAGTATGGAGTTGTCTATTTAGGTCATTGATATTCATTAGAGTAACACACAATATATGAATGCTGTAGACTTTAAAGATAGTTATGTGTTATATATGTGGTTTGGCTTATTTTGTGTTGTTATTTGTTACTTGAATGTACCTGTTTGTATCTCCTTCTCCAGTGAAAATAGTGATCCGGGGTGACCGCAATGTGGGGAAGTCATGTCTGTTCCGCCGCCTCCAGGGTCAGCCCTTCCATGAAGAATACATCCCAACAGAGGAGATTCAGGTTTGCAGCCACTATTCCTTAGGGACAGTTTTATCTGATACTGCCTTCACAGAAAGCACAGGATCATCATAAGATATGTGTATTGGATCTATGAAATAAGACATTATTTTCTAGTTAAATTTTGTCTCTAATTCTTTCTCCTGCACTCTCATAATCTGAGATGCACTTGCATTTCCTCAGGTGGCCAGTATACAGTGGAACTACAAGGCCACTGATGATGTTGTCAAGGTGGAAGTTTGGGATGTTGTTGACAAGGGGAAGAAGAAGAAAAAGGTACAAATCAGCTGTATCTCATGTTTAATAGTGCCATGGCTCTAGACATAGACATTAATATTATGAGTTATTTGGCTGAAGGGAATTGTACATGACTTGCAAAGACTAACTTGCACACTGAGAGATAAACAGTAGAGCCTTATGATGACGATATTTTCCAAGATTGAGGGGCTGAAGCTGGACAATAGCAGCCTGGAGTTTGAGGAGCCAGCCCTGGATGCAGAGTTCCTGGATGTGTACAAAGGCACCAATGGTGTCATCCTAATGCTGGATATGACCAAGAGCTGGTAAAGTGTTGGAAATTATATCAATTTTCATAGGATTCTTGTTTCATTGATGTTGCAGATTCTGTATATTTAGATTTTGTGTGAAAGTGCCATTTTTGTATGTGTAGCATGTAAAGCATGTACTATGTATTATTCTATCTAATATTATGTACGGTAATATATTCAGTCGATCGATATTTCGTGTCTGTATTTTCATCAGAGAGCTTCCTCTTTTAGCATAATATATGCATTCTGAATTCTTCTGTGCAGGACCTTTGACTATGTGCGGAAAGAGATATTAAATGTGCCGAGCCACATCCCAGTGCTGGTGCTGGCCAACCACCGTGACATGGGCCACCACAGAGTTGTCTCAGAGGATGATGTGCGCTTCTTTGTGGAAAGTCTGGAGAGGTAAAGCATTTAGTAGATTGGGATTGTGGAGATATTTTTGTGCTTTGAAAATGAACTTTACCATCTATAAGTAACATTGTATTCAGATGATGGTCAGGATCAGCAATAAATATTTTTACCTCAACCCATACTTTCATCTTTCTCATAGGTCTGTGAAAAGCACTAAATATCCACATTAATACCACATATTCTTCTCTCAAACCCTTTTTATACCCTCACTACTTAAAGTGTGGAAAGGTGTTTACATCAAGTTGTGCCTTTTCCAGGCCTGATGGAGCTGCTGATATCCGATACACCGAGTCCTCAATGCGAAATGGTTATGGCCTGAAACTGCTTCACAAATTCTTCAATCTGCCATTCCTTCAGCTGCAGCGAATCACCCTCCTCCGCCAGCTGGAGACCAACACTGCTGAGATTGAGGCCACAGTGCAGGAGCTTGACCTCTACCAGGAGAGTGATGATGCAGACTATGACATGTGAGTGTGTGTGTGTGTGTGTTTCACTGTTTGATCTGCTGCAGTCTCTGACGAGACAGCCAGACGTTACCCTATGGAACGAGCTCAGAGCTCATTATTTCCGACCTTCGGATAGGCCTGAGACCAGGCACACACCACACACTGGGGCAACAAGGTCACAACTCCTCGATTTACATCCCGTACCTACTCACTGCTAGGTGAACAGGGGCTACACGTGAAAGGAGACACACCCTAATATCTCCACCCGGCCGGGGAATCGAACCCCGGTCCTCTGGCTTGTGAAGCCAGCGCTCTAACCACTGAACTACCGGGTGTGTGTGTGTGTTTCACTGTTTGATCTGCTGCAGTCTCTGACGAGACAGCCAGACGTTACCCTACGGAACGAGCTCAGAGCTCATTATTTCCGATCTTCGGATAGGCCTGAGATCAGGCACACACCACACACCGGGACAACAAGGTCACAACTCCTCGATTTACATCCCGTACCTACTCACTGCTAGGTAAACAGGGGCTACACGTGAAAGGAGACACACCCAAATATCTCCACCCAGCCGGGGAATCGAACCCCGGTCCTCTGGCTTGTGAAGCCAGCGCTCTAACCACTGAGCTACCGGGCATGTGTGTGTGTGTGTGTGTGTAGGTTGATGTGAGTGTGTGTGTATTATTCATTGTAACCTCTACTTGTTTGAGTCAAGCCATGTTAAGTTACTTGTTATTTCCTTTTCAATTTTAATTTTCTTGTACAAGTTTAAAACAGAATGAGTGAATAGTAGATGTAGAGGCAATAGTTTGCATTTCGCACAAAAAATCATGTTTAGTGTTTCTGAATAAATTGATCTGGATAAATGTAATATAACTTTCTGTTTTACATTTATGGAAGACAGAAGAATGATTATTGTATCATTCACATGGGTCAAAATTCTGCTATTAGGAGAAGAGTATGTGAAATATTAATCACTTTACAGATTCTTGAACCAGCTGACTGACCGGCGGCGGGTGATGGCGGAATCTCTTGGTCCTGTAGCCCAGGCTGCTGCTCCTACAAACACAGTGCCCTTCTCTCAATTGCAGACCCCCAGCGGGACAGCAGCTGGCAGAGTCAGTCCATCGGTCAATGGTGAGTGAAACCTTCAATATCTTAATGCAAGGTGGTATATGATATGTAATTCAGTTTGACATTTAATATTAATCATTGATCTGATTAGAGTCTTCTGATTTTTATGATATTGTAATAATTTGATATGTAAGTAGAATAGTTGCTGGGTACTGTTGTGTCTGAAGGAGATCTCATAAAGAGGAACAGGGGGCAGAGCAGGAAATAAGACTAACTCATTGCCTCATTTCATACGGCACCTCCTCA
The DNA here is from genome assembly GCF_017591435.1 of Portunus trituberculatus. Classification (NCBI taxonomy): domain Eukaryota; kingdom Metazoa; phylum Arthropoda; class Malacostraca; order Decapoda; family Portunidae; genus Portunus; species Portunus trituberculatus. The sequence goes on from NC_059301.1 coordinate 14,681,090, forward strand.
CCATTCCTCTGCAAGCATTTTTATATTCTTATTTGTAGCAGTCAGTTTCAGATCGTTTGAACCAGTAAAAGTATAGCATTGGACTCCTGTCACCTTCAGTTCATATTGATACCATGTTATTGCTTTTCAGGTGTTCCAAAATCAGCATCTGTACCAGTAAGCCTTTCAGCAGCAGCTCCCACCACTCAGCCTTCATCTGCACCTGCTTCCAGCCAGCCACCCAGCACTTCCACTCCCAGCAAGCAGCCTCCCAAGGCTGCCTCTGTCATGGCTGCTTCATCAACAGAGAGGTGACAGAAACTGTGATTTAGGAAAGAGAGGAAGGACTGAGAAAGGATTGTCAAGGCTCCCACACTGTGTTACTGCCTGGCACTGATTTTCTCGTGTGCAGTCAGGTTGCTGCATCAGCTTGCATAGATGCAGTTCGTATTGAAGTGTTGATTAAAGCAATGGCAGGAATGCCTATGGTTCTAATTGGGCAGAGACAGGCTGTTGATTTCCAGGATTTATTATTCTAGTTATTGATGCTACATAGTCATTCTTCAATGAAGAATTGGGTAACGTGTGAATGGGTTTATTAGAGAGCTACTGCATTTCAAGTTTTGTAACACTCGTCTTATTTTTCCTTGTAGAGACTGAATAGCTATCATTAGCTCCCTTGTATTAATTGTCACTTTTAGTTTATATAAATCTTATATCATCTTTTTAATTTTATTTTGTTATTTTCTAGCACAACTGTGACATCCACCACCCCTAGTGTCACCAGCACCACCCCCACCACTAGCACGCAAGCACCAAAGTCTTCCACACAGAGCCCAGAGAAGACCCAGGAAAAGACAAGCTTTATGTCTCGCATATTCAGCAAAGGCAAAGAACAAGAGCAGCCCAAGGAGGCACCTTTGGGTAAAGAACTCTCTTGTATCTCTTGTATCATGCTTCCCTTTTAGCAGTTTTAAATGTCAGTGTTTGCTTTGTTATTGTTGGGCTAGTGTTGTAGTGTGCTTGTTCATCCAAAGAAGACTTTGGTGGGAATCTTTGATGCTGTGGTCTCTGGTCCTATGATGGTGGATACATACAGGACATCAAAAAAAAATGTAAGGCTAACATTTCTGCCCTCTTATGTGTGAATATTGTACATGTATTCCCTCTAAGAGACCTGGCCAGGTATGCCACCCAAAGCGTAGTATTACTTGACGGTGAAAGTAACTCTGGAATAATTGACTAAATCGTGGTGTGAATTAACATGCAAACTTGCACTGGTGAATTTTGCCTCAAAATATTGCACTTTTCTTTTCTGGACTTATATTATGCAGCATAGGAAATGAAGAGCCTGATCATGATATTCATATTTTGTTTTTGTTTTTCAGTAGTGGCAGAGGCTGCAGCAGCTGCTACTGAGCCTGTGTCTGTAGATGACTTTGTTCCCGACGGCGGGCGACTTGACCAGTCCTTCCTTAATGATGTGGTATCGTCCTCAGTAAAGGAATCGTCATCGCCACCTGTGCTAGTTGAAGAAGACAGGTATTTAGCTCGTCATGTGACAAGATTTTTTATTGTAAAAAACATTTAGTTCTGCTTTCTTGCGTAATTTTTCTTGATTATTGTTAATCTCAGCTCATCTTCCCTTCCAGTGAGGACGAATGTGATGGAAATCCAATGGTATCAGCCTTCCAGGTTGACCTTGATCCAGATGACCTTCAGATGGGGTCAGGAGTGGGTATTATAGCAGAGGAGGAAGAGGAGAGTAAGGATGAGTCTGATGATTGTGGGGAAGTAACCTCCACTACCAGTGAAAAGCTTTTAGACTGTGCTTTTCCAGGACAGCGTTTGAACAGTGCCAATAGTGAAGGAGTAAGAACTAGTAACAAGAGTGCAAAGTGCCTGGCAAACCCCATGATAACCGAGGTGCAGGATCAGCACAGCCCATTCCTTGACTTTGAGGCAGATCCATTTACCCTAACACAAAATAAGCCTTCCAGCACAACACCTGGGGTCAGAGAGACTGAGGAGGAGAAGGGGAACCACCTGGATGACTGGCTCAACTCAGACGAGGGCACTATTGCAAACCCTTATGTCTCCACCTCCAACATTATGCCAGAGGGAGCTGCCTTAGATGATTCTGACCATGAAGGAGGTAAGACATTTTTTCACTTTGGCTAAGTCAGTGTTATCATGAAAGTATTCACTTTCAATTATTCATCTTTAATTGAAATATATTTTTCACGGCAGTTATCTTTGTAGCAGAGTTTTATTTTTAACCATATTGCTGCACAGTATTAAATCAAACACACACACACGCAGACACACACACACACACACAAACACAAACACACACACACACACACACACACACACACACACACACACACACACACACACACACACACACACACACACACACACATCTAGTGTATGTCTTTCAGGAAGAAAGAAAGTACCAAACACAAAGAATTTTAAGTTGCTCCCTATTTTAGCATTTTCTTTATCTTCATGTGTTTATTTGTCCTTATTACTTCACAATATTATCTTAGCATTGTTGGTTTGGAATGTCTGTCTGTAAGAGAACGATTTGAAGATTATGAAACATTATCTTATTGTAAAAGTTTATTGTGTATATGCTGTACAGTTCTTGCAGTTCACATGTAACTAACACTTCTTATTATTGTGAATGTTGTGTAATCATCATAGGATTTGTGTGGATATGACACAAAAAAGGGAGTGGAGACAGGGAGTATAAAAGCTCGTTTGTTTTGAATATCACAAATACTCCTTTCTGTTTGTGATCCTTTTGTTTTTAGCCTTTAGTGTGATGGTGGTAATAGTAGAGAGAGAAAGGCTTGGCAGTGAAATTTATACCTCTCTTTGACCAAGCAAAATTTAATTGATACCCTTGACCACAGTACTGTTTGTTGGTTTTTATCAGGTTACTTACTACGATTTCTTATTAGCAGATAAATTTTGTTACTTGTTATTACAGATGTATATTTTTTAGTTATTTTGTGTGTGGTTATATGAGTATAAGGATGACTTACAGTAACCATCTCTAACATAGGTGCACCAGCGGAAGGCAGTCGGATCCTTGAGAAAGCAGATCCTCACAGTGGCAGCACGTCCAGGAGTGACAGTCCTGTGGAGTCTTCAGAGCGTAAGAAGAGACACAAGAGGAAAGATAAGGATAAAAAAGAAAAGGTAAGGAGTAGACTAACAGTGTGTTGAGTGGGTCACAGGTTACAGGACACACGCCCACACCTACAACTCTTCTTCTGTCCTCACTGTTCTACACACAAGAAGAAATGCTATTCCATTGTGCCCTGAAAGCTTTGATAAATGTGACTCATGTGTTTGAGTAGATAGTATTGTTTCCTACAAGGACTGCCACACGTGGGCATGACAGCTTCGTGCAGCTTTACTTATTTTCTTGTGTTCTTTTCATATGTTATTATTTGTGATTCTTATCATGTCCTTATTTTTCCAGGATGAAGATAAATCTATCATAAAGCGTAAAAAGAAAAGCAAAGATAAAGATAAAGAAAAGGAAAAGGAAGGTGAAAAGAAAAAGAAGAAGAAAAAGAAAGACAAAGATAAAGATGGTTTGGAGGAATTCTTCAATGGATCACCTGAGAAGGAATTTGATGAGGCTTATGAAGCCATCTAATCCTGCCATTATTTTCCTTGTTATATCTTTTTTCATAACTTTCAAATGTGTATAATGTGAGTTCCATATTTCCTGCCATATGATTTTCATTTGTGTATGAAACTTTACCTGTGAATTGATAAGGGTCTTTTATACCAGGCTGCCAGCCCCCACACAGGGTTGCCCACATCATTGAGTCACACATCTTACCTCTCAGTCCCCAGTGGAAAGGGATGGACTTGTGGACAACTCAAGGGTGTAATTACATAAGTAAGGTTAACTAGATATTACCTAAATTTGTAAGTAACAAGGTTTTTGGTAACATCTTGTAAGACAAGTGCTAAAGATAAAATAAAGAAGCATTTTATATAAGAGATATTCAGAAACACAGTTTGATGTCAAAAATTCAAGTTTTTGCATCTATTTCTACTTCTCAGCCTTGAATAACTAACAGACCCAGACTGAGGAGTATAATGTGATGTGTGTTTTTTAAAGCAATCTTTTTAAAGAAAGGCATGTTCATAAACATATATGGCAGGAAATATGGCATTTGGAGCAAATGGAGTCTGTAAGTAATATAATCAAAGGATTTGTGAATGAAGCTCTTTTTTTATTGATAGAGTATCTCATCTTCATTGTTGGCAATGTGGCTAACTTCATGAAGCTGTAGGGCAGGGGTTTTCAACCTGGGGTTTGCAAATCTCCATGGGTTCACAAGATTTCTAGGGGTACTTAGATGGCTGTTCTAATCATTTCCTTTGCAGTACTATTGCATATTGAGTTAGTGTAAGTCACTAAATTAACATTCTGTTTAATATCAGATCACCGACAGTTCGGGTACATGGTCTTATAACTCAGAGGGTTCTTAACGAGAAGAAGGTTGAAAGGCCCTGTTGTAGAGGATTAGACATGGAAGGCTTTATCATACTAAGAATTTTTTACCGATTTGAATTTCTTGGGAAAGTGTTAGACCATCTTGTAAATACAAGAGTATGATACTTTCTCCTCGACTATTGACTGTTCATAGTGTTCTCAGGTTTTTCAGCCCTGGCATAAAGTTTTTAGTGTTCTCAGACAATTAATGAAGTTAGTTCATAATGAGAATTAGGATTTTCTGCTACATAATATTTGTTTGCCCTCCAAACCACTTATTCAGACACTTAGTGTTCCTTGTTTTATTTATGTTGGTGGTTATTTTTGTACAAATGCCTTTGGAGTATTTTTCTAGAAATATTGATTCCTGGAATATGGAAAAAGGATTGTACTTAAATACAGAGAGAAATTTTTGAAGAAAATTCTGCAAAGTAAGAGACAATAGTATTTACTGAATGATGTGTCTTGTGGTTTCCTGTGGAGCAAGTTGTATACAGTGTGCTGTCATAAGTGAACCATATGAACAAATCTGAGAAATTGAAGCTTTTAAAAATCTGCCACCATAAAGCATGTCAGAACTATCTAATCTAGCTGTTATATCAAGCACTATGTTTTATTGAAATGAATCTCCAGTGAGCAGTGACAAAACTTAAGTATATCCTAAACTAAGTATTACATGAGGTGTGAAAAAATATGGAAGGGTGAGGCACATTCTGGATTAGTTTAAGGTTTATATCCTAAAATAATTCTGTTTTACAGGGTGTAACACTAATTTCTGCAGATATTGCTAGAGGTTAAACATGTATTAATACATGCATTTTGGGGTTTTGTTTGGCAGTGTTTAGCTATGGAATGAAATTTGAATGTAGTAGGATGGCAATGATCAACCTGCTGCTTTCTTGGTGGGACATGTTGATGCAAGATGTCTGATGATGACCTTATGAGTTATTCATTCATCATTTTTACAAGTTATGGGGCATTGCAGTACCCCATAATGAGACAAGGAGTATTGAGAGACAGGCGTTTTACCAATGAACATTACACAGTGATAGCATGGAGTGGAAAGAAGTAAGCTCAGCAGCAAATCAACTAAATGCTAATCATTCATTTGCAGTATCATGCCAATATGATTAGAGAACATAAGAAAAGAGGGAAGCTGCAAGAGGCCGCCAGGCTTACACAAGGCAGTCCCTGCGTGTTTAAGCTACCTAATTCCATCTATCACCCCCATCCATGAACTTATCTAACCTTCTTTTAAAGCTCCCTATTGATGCAGCTCTGACTATATGACCACTGAGACCATTCCACTCATCAACCACTCTGTTTGTGAATACATGATTCTAACTAAAAAAAAAAAAAAAAAAAAAGTAAAAAATGTATTTGCATTTTGTAAGTTCTCAAATTTCCAGAAATGTGGTCATTGAGATTGGGCAAGCCATATCTGTTGTACATAACAGATGTGTTTAAATTATTCAAAAAGAGCTTCATCATCATCTCTCATATCTGATCGGTTTTAATTCTTCTACAATACATTTAAAGTAAGAGTTGCTTCATAGATTATTTTATGATCCATATTTAAATTATAATCAAGAGTAGTTGTATGTTTTTAATTGGTTACAGTTTTTCTGCAATAGTAATTTAATCTGGAATTAAACAAACTTCCTGCATAACATTTTAATTTTTAGTCTACTCTTATTATTTAGTGCATAAAGTATAAAATTCTCCATATTTCTTGTAATGCTATATGTACTATTTTATGATGCTAAATATTTTCTACAAATAGAAATTTGTGTCAGTTTGTTTCAAAAGGTCAGGGTCACCAGATGTGTATCTAAGTTGTACACAAGGAAGCCATTTGTGAAGCTTGAATTGAGGGTACAAGACCAACATAGTTCATTCCAAAGCCAAGTGAGTGGTAGCACATTTAAGCATCTATCAAGGCCAAAACTGTGTTAGTATTATTTCCATTGTTAGTATCTAAGACGAGTTCTTTGAAGCCTAATGATAATTAAGGTGAAGAACTAAATTTGCATTTCATACATTACATTACTATTTATTATTCAATTTTTTTGTTTTTCAGTGTTTCTAAGTAACTAAACTTCAGGAAAGGACACTAACAAAAGGATTATCAAAATAAATCTTTTGAAAGAATTAACATAGGCACTTGAAAGGAGGTAAGAAAATCAGTGAGTTTTAGAGATTTCTGAGATGTCTCATTGCCCTGCATGTGAAGGAGGTTGCACAATGTAGGCTGGTGGAAAAGCTGTGTTTTCCTAGTAAACTTGAATTTCAATATTATTTAGCAGATTTCATCCCCATTACTTGTATAGAATTTTCTGATCCCAAAGTAGCCAGTTCCTCTTACTCAGGAAGCTGTCCATGACACTTATGAACTGTGAATTATGCAAATGTGATTTACCTTCTTTGTCACAGTTGTCCTAACAGCAGTGCTGCTCGTTAACCCCACATTGTGAGACTTGTTGTGTGGAGAATGTCAGGTGTGCTACACATCTTGCACCTGACAAGGAGTGTATCGTAAAAGATATAGATAAGCTTCATAATTACAGCTTTATTTCATAATTGTTAGAAATGGTTATCTTATTATTGCCTTATTTACATAAGTACAAATTCTAAAGCTTGTTTTAAGCTATGATACTATACAATGCATTTGCTTCTTCATGCTGGTGGGTTAAGTAAGGAATGGTGTGTATAAAGCAGTAGTGTATTGTTTTATTGTTATTAGTTTATTGGTTATTGTATTGAGATAGTGGTGAGTGTTAGGTACTCTTACTTTCTTTTGAAGACAAGTTTATTTCTTTCACTGTTGTTGTCATCATGAATTGCTGTTTATTGGTGTTTGTGGTGCATATTTTGCCTGATAGTTGTCTTGAATCATTTAATCATTTGATGCAATCCTTGGTGATGTGTTCATTCCCCACAGGGAGCCTGGAGGCTGTGGTATTGAGGTACTGGATAGGAACATACTTTCACTGTGTTCCTAGTTATTCATCAGGTCATCCACTGGATTAAGTGGTTACAATTTTTACTAACTATAATGTTTTTAATTTCATAACATAGCTACTGTTGAATATATAGAGAAAATGATATTTTAAATTTAAAAGTGGTTTGTATGCTTTACTGATGTTTATGCATGTTTGTTTTGTATATATCTAATATTTTCTTATTCTTAAGTAATATCTGTGATTTAGCTAATAAAGGACCATATTGATTAATTTTTGATTAAAGATATGCATAAACAGTACATAGCTGGCTCAGTTGAAGGTATTTATACATGTACACAGGCAAATTATTTACAAACATTATGTTCTGTAATAAAACTTGTATCAAAAATTTTCAAATTGGAATATCTTTTCTGCATTCATTTTTGTAAATATAGATTACGTCCTTGAAATCCCATAAAGCATAGGAAAGGCATTATTCATCATGCATGTGTGACATTTTATGACAAATATTATGAAATTTGCCATTTTATTTAAAGAAATAATGGGATATAAAAGTTCAATAGCCAGTAAGGAAAAACAGAAAATGGTAGATACTACATTAGACTACCATCAATGCCAACAGAGGCATTCCTTACAGTCAGGCAAACCAAGCATTTACTTGGGCTCCCAAATTGCCCAAGAAAGCAAAGACCCTGAGAGTTCCAGCCAATTTGATATAATCAGTCGCTGCACAGCTGTGGTGTGACATGTGTAGACCTCATAAATTTAGCTATCTGAAATACCTTGAAGGGCCCCCCTGAGCCAAACTTTCCCACTTCTTTACTTGCCTCTAACTTGTCACTGGGGCCTCATACAATTTTTTGCTTGGGGCCCCTGGGAAACCTTGGAATGCCACTGAATGCCAAAGTATTCTGGCTGTAAGTAATTGAATTGTTGAATAAGAGTATTCATGTATCTTACAGTTCCTATGCATGGTAAAGGGAATAAATCAATTGAATTTTCTTTGCAAAAGGAAATCTAGTAACATTTTACTTTCAGAAATTGTCAAATTTTAGGGAATATTAAAATAAACGAAAATTTGAGCTAGGGTTCAATTAATTTCAATTTCAAATGACAAATACTACATCTTGTATACTCAAAAATGGCACCTGGATTTTAAACATATTGTAGCTCATTGATAACGTAATTGATCTGATGTGAATAATGCTTGTTTTCTGTTGATCAATGCACTTATTACAATACTAGCTCCCCAGTTTTCCTCAAGAGATGACAACCACGCATTCACTGAAACACCATTCAAATCAAGACCCAGGAGCCACTTTAGAGTAGACAGACTATAGTCTTTTTTCATAAATAATAAAAAAAAAAAATCTTCGATAGAAAAGCTTTTAAGGTTTTGCTTATTTCGTTGCAGATGAAAGCTTACACCCTTTACTAGAGTAAAACTCAAGAAGAGACAATGAAAGACGCTAACTATATGTATAGATAGCGATTGAAATTCACTCTTATTGCCCCATGCTGCCTAGGATTGCTTTGAAGTGAAGAGACAGCTTCAAACATCGTTCTTACATGAGGAAGTCTCAAGCACCAAGGGAAGACCCCAGGTTCCAGTCATGATAGTCCTGTGCATTTCTTTATGATTTTGTTCCTTGATTTCACAGCTGATGGTACACCATGCATGGTGTGGCTACAGGTCAGCTCAGTGGTGGGGTTCATGTATAGTGGAGAGAATCTTGAAAATGAAGAAAATATTCTGCTACTGTAGATAGTTATGAGATTTACAGAGAGATAGATGTGTGTGTGTGTGTGTGTGTGTGTGTGTCTGTGTGTGTGTGAACTATGTTTATATGTATAAATGTATTATATATATTGCCACAAAACTCCTGCTTGGTTGAGTAGCGGGATGGTATGTTGGGTGCCAGAGTATGTGCGTTTGTGTGTATGTTGGCGTGAGGCACTGGGTTGTGGAGGGTTGGCGAGTGACAGTCTACGGGTGAACAGTGGGCAGGAAAGCAGCTCGCCGAGGCTGCCGTACTTGTGTGTTTGTGTGTGTGTGTGTGAGTGTATGCTGTGCAGGCAAGGCAGACCGCGTGGGGCAGGAAAATTATTATGAAAGCAAAACGCCCTTGAGAACCAAGATATTTTGACAAGGAATAAAAGTGAAACATGGTAGATTTCTGTTGGCAACAATAATATGAAGTGTCTACAAATAAATCGAAAGTTAAATTACTGTGACTAGTATAACCATCATGTATTTGTAGTCTTCAGTTAAGAAAAAAATATACAGAATGGATGACGTGCTGGGTGGCTCTGCGGCAATGTGCTACACTTGTGCCCGAAAATTTGTGAGTTCAATCCTCGCACATGGCTGTTACTTCGGCCAGAACGCAGAGCCTTCGTACCTCTAGCAGTGACTTTAGCTCGTCACCTTTGCAGTGTGACATGCATCAGTGCTCTGTTATCTGCTTATTATCACGTGAAGCGAAGTAATGACCTTAAAAGTATGAAAATCTAAGAAACGTCAAAGGAAAATACATGCGTTTGGCGGAACACACACACAGACACACACACACACACACACACATAATGTAAGGCAACACTGCTACTCTAACACCTTTTAAGGTTACAAGAGAGAGAGAGAGAGAGAGAGAGTTCGTACTACCGTGAAGGACATTGCGAGCCGTCCCTCCTAAAGGAAGGGAACGGAAAGGATTGGTTCCTTAGTAGCCATGGTTGCTGGACAAATGAGTATATACAAGAGCCTAACTTGACATGCTATGAATTGGGCTTTTACTTTCGATTTGTGTGCTTACAACATGTAAGAGTTTTAATAATCTATCAGCATATTTTTTTTCTCGCCAACCTTAATTCAAGATCCATCCCAAGTGTCTTATCAAAAGAAGTCGTGTGTTGGGCAATGCCTTTCGTCTCGGCGCTTGCACTGATCGAGACCATAGTGTCAACAGAAATTATATATATATATATATATATATATATATATATATATATATATATATATATATATATATATATATATATATATATATATATATATATATATATATATATATATATATATATATATATGTGTGTGTGTGTGTGTGTGTGTGTGTGTGTGTGTTTCACTGTTTGATCTGCTGCAGTCTCTGATGAGACAGCCAGACGTTACCCTACGGAACGAGCTCAGAGCTCATTATTTCCGATCTTCGGATAGGCCTGAGACCAGGCACACACCACACACCGGGACAACAAGGTCACAACTCCTCGATTTACATCCCGTACCTACTCACTGCTAGGTGAACAGGGGCTACACGTGAAAGGAGACACACCCAAATATCTCCACCCGGCCGGGGAATGGAACCCCGGTCCTCTGGCTTGTGAAGCCAGCGCTCTAACCACTGAGCTACCGGGTGTGTGTGTGTGTGTGTGTGTGTGTGTGTGTGTGTGTGTAATCTAACTAAACTGGTAGACTGTTGGCCAGAGTGCTCAACATACATACTATTAATCACGATGGCCGGAGTGCTGGCCGTTCATCATACATGCGGGGAGGTCACCGGGTAGGACCAGAGGCAGCAAATTAAATAATCGATCGTGTAGTAGCAAGTCTAATCTCGGTCTTTCTGTAAGAGAAAATTGTGTTCTGCTGTAACACCAGCAAGGCTTTCATATTCATGACTCTCGTTCTTTATTTCTTTAGATTCTTCAGAGTCAACACACACACACACACACACACACACACACACACACACACACACACACACACACACACACACACACAGATATTTTTGACAGGATGAATAAACACACTGGGTAGAGGACCCCTTGCAAACACCTGACAAAGCATGTCCAAAGCCATCAGCGAGGCAAGCCATGGCAGTAAACCACCATTAGTAATGAGCGCCTTAACCCCAGACACATACACACACCCCTGACAAGGCATCCCAGCTCTCGTCCACACCCATGGAACACAACCTGTGGCACGGCAGAGCAGTGAACATGAGGCAGGAACCTCTTCATCCTGTCACACACGATATCTACCGCCCACAGGTGACCTCCCTTCATGTTGGCAAGACTTCCTTGTTCTTGCTCTAAGCCATTCTGTTCAACTCATGGCAATGTTGCGCAGTGAACATCAGTAGTACGTAGGCAGTCTGCTCCACTTGTCACTGACATTACCCACCCCCAACGGGCTCAGCTGACGCTCGCCTCCTCTCCTGAGGAGCAATGTTGCCTGCGACAAACTCCCCAGCAACAGTCCTGCAATCCTTTGATGTAGCCTAACTCTAACATCGCGTCCCATGCTTTGTTTTCCTGAATACAGGATTTCATGATTCATACCGGAAACTTCCGGTAATCGCCTGCAGACTTGAGACTCAAAGAATTCCTTTCTGCTTTCGATGAAAAGTTGTCTTTTGTCCCGACCAAGGTGTTTGCGTGACAGTGTGTGTGTGTGTGTGTGTGTGTGTGTGTGTGTGTGTGTGTGTGTGTGTGTGTGTGTGTAAAGATGTAGATAAAAACAAAATACAAGAAATAAGCTTCTAATAACCGAGTGATCATGAAGTCAATTGCCACAGGATATATGATAAACATACAACAAATTAAGCAGTCTGCAAAGAGGTTGTAGCAAGATGCTGGACATAAGCTACAAATTTATCCTAATTCTGCTATTAGCAGTTTGGGAGGAATAGGTAAACACTTACACACACACACACACACACACACACACACACACACACACACACACACACACACACACGGGCACGGGCACGCACACCCATCATAGTGACACACAAGACTCTGGCATCCCCTCTTTGGCACATTGCCATGGTACACCTTACTTAGCGCGAGGGAGGCTTACATCAGCATCTTATACCCGTGTTGACACTAGGACCAGCCCACCGTCTGCTGTGATAACTGACCCCGAAACCTCAGGTGCGCGGTATCCCCGTAGAAGCAGCGGGACTTTTTGAAAAGTGTGTGTGAACGGCGATACTTGTGTCACAAACTGAAAACAAGTGAAACACGCGGAAGCACACAGAGGGTGATGTGCAGTGTGCGTGTGACGTGAGGGTGTTTGTTGAAATAATGTCACTGCGGTGCTACGTCACTATGGAAAATCTGAATGCATTCGGGTGTTTTGCGTGTGTTCATTCACTGTGATTCGTTTATATTTCTGTGTTTCAGTGAAGAAAAGTATTCCGATAAGCGTGTTCAACTGAAACCCGCCTCTGTTCTCTGACAGATCAGCGGCAACACAGCGACACTCAGACTCAAACAGCTGACGGACTTTGAAAGATTCGCTCACCTCTACACTGGCTAAGGCGAAGTAGAGGTCAGGAGGCAGAGTCTACTGGCTGTAGATAAGGAAACCAAACCAACAGCAATAGCAGGAGGAGGAGGAGGAGAAAGAAGAGGAAGCGGCAGAGGACAGTATTTGACTTCCTTGTCAAAAGGAATCTAAAAGTAGCCCCGGCGGGATGGCCAAGCTGTTGAACATCCTCCTCCAGCGCTCCGATGACTCCATCCCCTGGGGCTTCCGCATCCTGGGAGGGGCAGACTTCCATAAACCCATCACCATCCAACGGGTCAGTGTGTGTGTGTGTGTGTGTGTGTGTGTGTGTGTGTGTGTGTGTGTGTGTGGATGGATGCGAATGTGCAATGACTTACATAGTTGTAGTGTCCTCTAGTTGTACTGTCTCCATATCAAATTTTATACAACTGGAAATTTATTCATGTGTCAATACCTGCTTCTTGGAAGTTTGATTTCTTTACACCATTGAAATATCTTCGCTTTTTAATGCGAATGAAATTTATTAATGACTCATTGTGTGTGTGTGTGTGTGTGTGTGTGTGTGTGTGTGTGTGTGTGTGTGTGTGTGTGTGTCGCTGAAAACAACATGAATATAAGACGAAAGCAGGATAGAAATAATTCAGACGAGCCCTCAATGGTTTCACAGAAAGAAATAGGATCGAATATGGCGAATGTATATACGTATGTATAGGTAGCCTATGTTCTACGTGATTTTGAACAACCATGGACTGGGACATCCATGTGTGGCGGGGAAGTTCTCAATCCAAGAGAAAAATGATAAAATCATTCCTCTATTTTTCTCTTTATGTCTTTACTTCTCATGGTGCTCACAGCGTGCGCCGCGTGCGGGGCTGACATCAGCTGAGCCTCAGTGTGCGGGTGGCCACTCTCTCTCTCTCTCTCTCTCTCTCTCTCTCTCTCTCTCACACACACACACACACACACACACACACACACACACACACACATACACACACACACACATACACACACACGCACGCACGCACACAAGCACAAACACACACAAGCGCGCGCGCGTAAACAGATTGATAACAAAGAGAGAGAGAGAGAGAGAGAGAGAGAGAGAGAGAGTCTAGGAGGTTGTTTCCAAAGTCTGTCTGAAAGAACACTTTCTTATGAGCTAACCACTTACAGCAACCTCAAGTGAAACATTGTTCTGACCAAAGGCTGTCACACTTGGCGATCACATTAGCCAGGGTGATGGTATGCAATTGTCCTAAGTACAACTGATATAGGCAATCGATCACCCCAATGACTTGCCTCGTGTGAGTGGCGGCAAGTGTCCCGATTTGCTCAAAGGCATTAGAAGGACGAATGTGTGGCCAAACATGAGGTTAACGTTCAAGCTTTCCATTAATTAGTGCAACCGTAACTTATGTGTATGGATGGTACTGGGGTATTGGATTAGTGACGAACATGTAGCACCAGAAACTCTCTTAACTAAAGATACTGGTTCTAACTGAAGCCTGATAAAGTTATTAGGATGATGAATGAGACCTCTGGAACTGTTATATATCCATGATGGTGCTGATCAGAGGGATTGGCTGGGAGCCCATGAAGATGATGGCACCGATGCTATTAATGGTGGGAGAAGTGAAAGCAGGTGTTGATGTAAGGGTTGAGACAATGTCAACAACGTCAGGTGTCGCCATCAATAGTGTTTGACTGATCGTGATGCATTGATGCATTGCTGCCGTCCAGTCAGCCACAAGACCGCATGTCTACAAACTAGTTTGAGCACGAGCTTTTCTGATTACTTAAACTTACAACGATTAATAACGTGCTATGCCTTCTCACTTAAAGGGGAGGTTTACACGAGGCATTTTTCCTACCTGACTGCTCGCAGCCACCCAGAGCAGCCGGCGGGTTTCACCGGAGAGCTCTTGCTGGCTCGCTAGCCGCGGCATTATAGAATATAAACAGTCAAGATGGACTCCTCCTACGAGCGAGGATGCTGTTGATGGCGATTGTTATGATAATAGTGACGCGGTGGTAGCGATACTGACATGAATGCCCTTTTAATGTGTTATTATTTCTGCTTTTCATTTAATTATTTATTCATTTTTTTTTTTCAAAGTTCGATGTACCTTCGGTATTCGTACATCGACGCCCCTCATTGTCATCTGACTAAAGTGATGCAGCTGGGCACGAGAATCACGTCTTAAACCTTTCTCTTGAAGGAATGACAGATGCTTCATCTCAGCGGAGCGTCAGTCACAGTGAACGATGTTTTATTGCTCACCAAAGTTTTCTTTACAAAATATGTTGTAGTGCATTTCAGAAGAGAGGAAAACTGTATCAGTGAGTCAGATCTTGCGAGCGTTGGTGTGTGGGAGTCTGCTTGGCGTCTATGAATAAGATTCACGCGCCGCGCAATGCACACTTAGACCGTCACTTCAGAAGCCTCTGTCACCGTTCGTTTAACGGCAGCGGCAAAAATAAGACCTCAAACCGCTGATACTGGCGTTGTGATAAGCTTAAGTGCGAAAAATTATCGTAATGCCTCATTAACACGAAGTAACATTAGTGGTATCAAAGGCATCAGGGGAGCGATGTGCCTTATCACCATCAGGAACTACGTGTGTGTCTTCAGAGATTGCCTGCTTCCTGTTCCCTGACGTACAGTCAACTCCCTTCTTAATGACATGGTTTTCCTACCTTTTTTTCTAACAAGAGTAACATCTATCGTACTTTGTCATGGTAGTTGCCATTAGTTGGAGCCGCCTCTGACGTGTATCTTAGGTCGCCTCCTTTCTCTCGCCCTCTACATCCCTCCTCCCGTCCCTCTTCCCCACCCCAATGCATGAATAGTTTCTTAATGCTAAATATAGATTTTGTCCATAGAATATTCCCTGTGGATAGCTGTTGCGTGGAAAGCTATTTTCCATAGTGGTGGTAGTGATGGCGAAAGC
Source organism: Portunus trituberculatus (assembly GCF_017591435.1). Classification (NCBI taxonomy): domain Eukaryota; kingdom Metazoa; phylum Arthropoda; class Malacostraca; order Decapoda; family Portunidae; genus Portunus; species Portunus trituberculatus. Next base: position 14,696,804 of record NC_059301.1, read on the forward strand.
GGACCAGAGTATTAGTGTTTGCATAGGTGGCTGGTTCACACAATGGAGGTGGCGAGGACAGCACGAGCAACGTTGATAAGTGGTGGTGGTGGTGATGATGGTGGTCGTTAGGAGTGTTGATGTTGTTGGTGATGGTGTCAATGGTGGTTGCTGTAGTAGTCAAGGCGGTGGTTGTGGTAATGGTGGTGGTGATGGTGGTGCCAGCAGCCTTGAAGTGCCAAAGTAAGGGTGCCACTGACTCATTGTTTATATCGCTTCTTGGTGCGCATGTGTGTGTGTGTGTGTGTGTGTGTGTGTGTGTGTGTGTGTGTGTGTGTGTGTGTGTGTGTGTGTGACCACGCGCGTGCTATCGTTTACATATACGTAAACTTGTATTACAGTTATAAAAACTCTATCATTACCGGTATCAATAATAACAGCAAACGCAATAACGACGACAAAAAGCTCTTCTAATTGTCATTATACAGCGATGTATATCAAGCCATCACGATTATGCAAAATACATCATTGCCTGCGATGAATTGATGTATACAGAAGTTACACCGCAGGATGCTATTAAATTTCACATTGATACAAATGCATGTCACGAGTATGGGATTGAAGTCAGTAATCTGTCGGTAGCTAAGGGAAGGAGCCTCGCCTCCCTCAGTAGCTAGTGATAGTGATGAGTCTGTCATGTGATTGCCTCGACGTGAGTTAAGAGCAGCCTTGGTGGTGGCAATGCTCCCGGTGCCATGGCAGTGGTCGTGGCCCTTAGCAAGACTGAGTGCCAGGCGTGGGCTGGACCTTGGCACCTCTTTACCTCCTGTAGACATGCTTCTTACCCCTCCCCTTCTTCCCCCCCTCCTCCCAGTGCTCCCCACCTTCCTTCCCTTGTGTTGCATTCTCTTCCCTGTCATTGTCCTCTCCTTCCCCACCTTGTCTCCCTTCGTCTGTTACTGCCACTTTCTTCTCCCCTCCTTCCATAATGTGCGCGTTCCTTCCATTAGGTTACCTCAATCACAAGATGTACTGTTAATTCTTCTTATCTTTTATTGCGTCCCCCTCTGTCCATTTTCCTTCCCAGTATTTCCCACTTTCGGTCTGCCCCCTCGTGTGTTGTTCCTCATTCTTCTCCATCTTTCTTACTTCCTGGGTCACCCACTTTCGTTCCTCTGTGATGGTATTCTCAACTCCTCCCACGCTCCCAACCGCTCTGTCAACACTCAGCCATGTTTTGCACACACTCACAGTTTTAGTCAAAGTATTTAATTTTTCACTGTTGGAAATAGTTTAGAAAAGTACATTGTCACTAACAGATAATGTCAAGATATATCAATGCTGGTGTACGATATACTTTGTTTTGCAGATTTCTTATTTAATTTCTTTAAATTTTACACCATAATTATCATCAGTCTCATGAATCCAACTTCATTCTTTGGCTGGCATCTTTACTGAAAAGTTGGTAGCGCACTATGACTCCAGAACAATTATTCTGATAAGTAAGCGTATGTCAGGCAACTTTTCACGGAAACATAACACCATTTCAATCCTAGAGTAGATCATGTCCTCTTTTTTGCCCAACACTATGACTCCTGACATAAGTTGTTCTATCTGTCTAATCTAATGCATAAAGAACATGCATCCGTGGCGCTCGGCAAGTAGTAATGCTGCACGCCGCAAATTCTACTTACATATGTGTGGTGTAAGGTGTTTCCGGCAAGAGGACTAAAAAGGTGACGGGGATGAGCAGTCATTTATCGTGTTTACAGTTATTTAAAGGACGAGGCCAAGCCGTGCATTTTGTAGCACGGCGTGGGCGTGACGGGTGTGTGGCAGCGGGTGACTCAAGCTCGCGGGACACCGGCTCACCTTGGAAGTGGAAGGTTGTGTCTGTTATTTATTAATGTCAAGACGAAGAATAGGAAAGCAGTTTTGGGAAGGCTGCTAAAGTTACGTAAGAAAGACTTATGAAGGGATGAGTACAGCGGAAAGGAAGGAGGCGGGTGAGGAGGAGAGGAAGGAAAGAACGTAGTGGGAGAGGATGTTGTGATTTATAGTTGCGGCTTCGAGGCATGACAAGGTGAGTGAGGCTGCGAAGGCTGGGAGGAGAGGAGTCGGTAGAGATGAGGTAGTGTGTTGTTGTGTCTGACGGAGAGTCTAAGAGGAAGAAGAGGCGTGGGCAGGATAGTTACGAGGTGACGTATTATGAAGGAGAAAAATTGATGGGCAAAGAGACAGGCAGACATATAGGCTGGGCGGGAGGGCAGACAGGCACACAGGCACACATTCATTGAGGTAGGCGGGATGAGCTGGCAGGCCGTATGGTATATAAAATGAACACACACACACACACACACACACACACACACACACACACACACACACACACACACACACACTTGTAGTTTAGGCCACAAGGGAAACACCGTGCATGGGTACGAAGATAAACAGGATGGTGTCAGAGAAAGCGGCAGACTTAAACACCAGTAGACGTAGACATGATAAATAAACAGAGTAAGATGGACACACGAACAAGCTGGGAGACTATAAGCGGGTAGGAAGTAACGAACATATGCACACACACACACACACACACACACACACACACACACACACACACACACACACACACACACACACACAGAAAGAGAGAGAGAGAGAGAGAGAGAGAGAGAGAGAGAGAGAGAGAGAGAGAGAGAGAGAGAGAGAGAGAGAGAGAGAGAGTGAGTTTGTCTGGGGCTAAGCATATTTACCTGTTATCCCTTCATCATAACTCTACTATCCTCACTATCACCTCCATCATCCACCCAATGCGCCATAAATCCATTTACATCACCACCACTACCAACATCACCATCACCATCATCACAACCGTCACCACCACCGCTGCCGCTGCCGCCGCCAACCTAATACCCATCTCAGCCCAGACGTCGCCACTGCCTTCCTCTCTCTCGCCCCCACCAACGTCAAAGGAGGCGGTGGTGGTGGTGGTAGTAGCGTGTGTGTGTGTGTGTGTGTGTGTGTGTGTGTGTGTGTGTGTGTGTGTGTGTTCCGTTCCGTCAGTCCGGCAAGGAGCAGTCGATCACCAGTCCGTCAGTGCAGGAAGCCGGCCGTCCCTTTGCTCTGTACTTCCTTACCTTCACCCGAATTACTGACTCTCAGACGTGCATTCACTCCCCCCACCTGTGCGTTCTGGTAGCGGGATTCCCTCGTTACGCCCGCCTCCCTCGCCTCCTCCACCCAGTCCCGAAAACATAAGGTAACTATCTCGATGGAATGCCTGGGGAAGCCGGTGTCTCGTATTGCAGGTTACGAGCTTCTAGCGTTTGATGGTGCGTCGTAACTGTTATCCAGGGGCTCAGCGGTGAACATTCAAGGTCGTGGTGAGTGTCTCAATCCTCATACCTCTCAGCGATGAACATGTCTGGCTGTGTGATGCATTCTGCGGCAGCTTGATTAATTGTACCAGGTTCTCTTCACGTTGTGGTTACTTAGTGCCTCTTTTCATGCGGTAGTCACTTATCGTCTCTTAGAACTTGACAGTAATTCACATTTCCTCTAACGGATAACTATGCTATCGAAAGATTCGGGCCACACACATTTATTGTTCTCTCTGGGAAGAAGGTAATGCCTTTGCTTCTTAACGGAGGATTCGCTGCCCTCCCTGTAAGAGGTCGGCGTCTTCGGTGACTCAAAGAAATCATGAAATCATGTCTTCATCGCGTGATGGTTGCCATCCCTCCTGATATAAAATGTCACCCAACCATTACAAAACTCTGCTGCCTTGGCACAGCAATCGCTGTTCTTTTTTTGTTTCTTTTTATAATTATCGTGAACTAAACTTCATGGCATAAACTAACAACATAGGTTGTCTAGTGTATCTGTGCGTGAACTGAAACTAAAAAGAACTTGTTTGCTCAGACTTGAAAAAAAAAAAGTATGTAGCATAGAAACTTTGTTTCTCGAATCATGAAATTTTTGTCGTTTTATGTACATTTAATTCGTATCATGAATAGTCATTCAAGATTTATACTATTTTGTATAAGAGTACAATATGTTTGTTCTTCACTAACAAAACAAATTTATCCTTACTTATCCTACTCCTAAAACATTCACTGAATTAATAAATGTTTCTTGCTTGTGGTGTGTGTGTGTGTGTGTGTGTGTGTGTGTGTGTGTGTGTGTGTGTGTGTGTGTTGCCAGCAGCGGCAGAAGAAATAATAGGCTCAGTACTGTGTGAGGGAGGCAGCGTGAGCAGCCCAGAGTGTGGCAAGTGTTTGTGTGCGGAGCGGCGGGCGGCCAAGTAGCAGAGGCTGGAGAAGGAAGTGGGCCTCGGAAGTGTTGGTGTAAGTGACCAACCCACGACAGGAATCCGCCGTCTATTTCGGTCTCCAGGTGTTGCCACAGCGGCGGCGACCCTCTCTCCCTCCCTCTCTCCTCTTACGTTGCCAACCAGGGCAGCAAACCCCTCGCGCCAATTACACCCCAACGACAGCAGCGGCCGTGATGCATGCGTCTCGTACTGCCTTGCCAACCCTTCGAGCCTCAAGGGGCAGTGCGGTGCGGCGGCGACAGTGTGGGAGGTACCCAGGTAGCGCGTGCGTGGGTTGAGGCTGCACGTGATGCTCAGGTCGTGTGTCCTCAATGTCGCTGTGTAGGACTGAAACATGACCTGCTGGCGTGTGACGACAGTAAGAGAAAACCATACCATTGTGATTTTAATGCGGAGTAATCAAAGTCAAGATCAGTCTTTCATTTCATGTTTATTATTACAAAATATATGATAATATGTCAAATTTGTTATCGACGCATGCAGTTCATTGCCTTATTATTGAGTTCCTATGTATTATGACATTCATGCTTTTCTCACTGTAGAGAATAATAAGTATAGAATTACTATGCTGTGATTAGAGGCGTGCAGTTTGCTTGTGTGTGGCACTGGTAGGCAAGTAGTGGGCAGAAGACAAGCTGTGTGCTGTGCTAAATTTATGCATGGTTAAGTCGAGAAGTAAAAGAGACAAACTGAAACGAGATATCCCAATGCACAGGTCATCAGATACTGAGAAAAGTATAAGTGTCTGAAACATTACAGAAAAAGTAAGACATGTTAAAGTGCAGAGTTTTGTAAAAGAATTATTCACGCAAGTAAGAGAATATGTCTAGTCAGTCCTTACTGGAGCGAGTGAACTGTGTGTTAGCGTAGTGATGGATTACCAGTCAGCGAGGGTATGTACTGCGCATGACTGGTCCGGTTTGTCTGTGTGTCACTTCCATAAAACTTGAGCTGTAATCATCCTTATGGAAATATAGAAGGAAAAGACACAATTATTTCTTTATATTAGCAAAAATAGCACAAATAGGATACGGCAAGATGGCGACAAATGCTACTAAATAGAAAATTGTTGTGAGAGCAAAACAAAATAGCTTTGTGATATAAGAATGGTGAGGCTAGTAGTCTTGTCCTTTCAGTGGCTTTGCTCAATCGACCTGCAAATAAAACAGAGATTTGTGGCGTCCTGAAAACCCCTTTCTCAGACGAAGGAACGAGGCCACAAAAAGTAATGTTAATGATAATGATGTTGTTACGATAATAGATGTTAGTATAGTGATGAGGATGATGATTACTACTACTACTACTACTACTACTACTACTACTACTACTACTACTACTACTACTACTACTACTACTACCACTGCTACTACTACTACTACTACTACTACTACTACTACTACTACTACTACTACTACTACTACTACTACTACTGCTACTACTACTACTACTACTACTACTACTACTACTACTACTACTACTACTACTACTAGTAGTAGTAGTAGTACTTCTACTACTGCTGCTGCTGCTGCTGCTGCTGCTGCTGCTGCTATTGCTACTGCTGCTGCTGCTGCTGCTGCTGCATGCTGCTGTTGCTGCTACGGCTGTTGCTGCCGCCGCTACTGCTGCTGCTACTAGTTGTAGTAATAGTGGTATCGCTATACTTATTAATATTGTTGTTGTTGTTGTTGTTGTTGTTGAGAAACTTTGTATAATATAAACAATAATAGTTGCGGTACTTTGATATGGTGAGGGAAAGAAGATTCCTTCCCATATCACTTTATATCCCACTCTTTCTTTTTTACTTTTTCCTCACTTTCGTGACGAAATCAAATTGAATCATATTGCTATGAAGATTCTTGGCACTCTACTTTCTTCATAAAGATATTACACTTGTGCCAAGATGAAAGCTTGGTACAGGTCGTGGCTTGTGTCCTTGGAATAGAAGCAGCTTTCTTATGATATACATACACTATTCCAAGAGTCTGTGTCATCCAACACTTGCCATACAGCGCCGTCTACCTACTCCTCTTGGAGAGACTAGTTCGGTTCCGTGGCACCGCATCTGATAGACAGTCTTTAGCTTTTGTGCCTTCATGACTTTTCCGCACACAACTTGCCTTTTGTATCTCTCTCTCTCTCTCTCTCTCTCTCTCTCTCTCTCTCTCTCTCTCTCTCTCTCTCTCTCTCTCTCTCTCTCTCTCTCTCTCTCTCTCTCTGTATATATATATATATATATATATATATATATATATATATATATATATATATATATATATATATATATATATATATATATATATATATATATATATATATATATATATATATATATATATATATATATATATATATATATATATATATATATATATATATATATATATATATATATATATATATATATATATATATATATATATATATATATATATAACACACACATACATAAAATGTGTGTGGCGCGCGCGCGCGTGTGTGTGTGTGTGTGTGTGTGTGTGTGTGTGTGTGTGTTTGAGTGAGTAAGTCTGCGGGGTCCGCGCTTGTGTGTGTGTGTGTGTGTATGTGTGTGTGTGTGTGTGTGTGTGTGTGTGTGTGTGTGTGTGTGTGTGTGTGTGTGTGTGTGTGTGTGTGTAATTCACCTCGGTCGTCTGCTGGCCACCCAACCAGTCTTCCCCATTACGGAGCGAGCTCAGAGCTCATAGACCGATCTTCGGGTAGGACTGAGACCACAACACACTCCACGCACCGGGAAAGCGAAGCCACAACCCCTCGAGTCACATCCCGTACCTATTTACTGCTAGGTGAACAGGGACCACACATTAAGAGACTTGCTCATTTGCCTTGCCGTTTCCGGGACTCGAACCCGGCCCTCTCGATTGTGAGTCGAGCGTGCTAACCACTACACTACGCGGTGTGTGTGTGTGTGTGTGTGTGTGTGTGTGTGTGTGTGTGTGTGTGTGTGTGTGTGTGTGTGTGTGTGTTTTGAGTAAGTCTGCGGGGTCCGCCTTCCGTATTTTTAACTTGTGTCGCCTTGACCAGCGTCCAGGGGCGCTGCCTTGGCCTGGCTAGCGGTGTCCGTATCGTGCGAGTTGCTTCATGTCGCTCGCTGTACATGGCACGACGTAATTCACGTCAGAATTCTGTGCACACTGGCACAGGTAGCAGTGTGTGGTGGGATGGTGTTGCACCGCTCAGTGTGGACATAACATGGTACGTGGTTGCAGGTGACTCCTGGGACCCCCGGGGCGCAGCACTTGGATGTGGGCGACACCATCATTATGATCGAGGGCCACGACGCCCGCTCCCTGTGCCACTTCGACGCCTACGATCTCATAAAGGGTGCTGGGAACAGCGTGGAGCTCACAGTGAGGAAGGGCTCGTCACGGTGAGTTTATCCGCCTGCTGAATGCACGTGGCTGTCTGGTCTCCTTCCCTCCTTCCCCTCCACCTCATCCGCATCATCATTTTGATATTTACTTTCTATCCGTATCTCACATCGCTAATGTTTGCTGCACTCTTGATCTAATGTCACAACATATATCAAACAATTCCGTTGTGATACATTTTTCTTTCAGGCATTATATGAAATCTTGTTTTCAGAATACTTCAATAAAGCATATTTTTGTCTTTTCTCCACACACATTATTTTCATCACGCATATTGATATTTCTTAACCACAATTCTTTGTATTATCAGGGTTTTTTTTCCTCCAGGAAAATAAACAAAATTAAGGTTGTTAGATATCTTTGCGAGGGGATGCAATTCGAAAATGCGTCAAAGATTTATGTATTAGTACTCCCAACACCATCACCGCCGCCACCACCACCACCACCACCACCACCACCACCACCAACACCCTATATACTATTTCCCTGCAGTCACCGAGTCTTTCAGCAATAGATGAGGACAATTTTTGGCAGCCCTCGCCACCTACATCTCTTGACTGTGTTTGTTCCGTGCTACTCTGCTGACTCCCCTTACCACCAGTGTACCAAGTGACCTCCACTGTAACCTTGTAACCTAGAGTGCTCTTAATCTGCAGTGTTCCCCGCAGCCTTCAGTGTAACATGTGATCTGCAATGTACCGTGTGACCTGCAGTGCACTATGCGACCTGCCGTGCTCTCAGTGCCTTGCAGAATGACGAGCAGGACGAGCAGTGAGAAGTCTTGTTGCCATTTCTTATTGCCGGGCTGTCTCTGCTGTTGTCCACGGCACTAAATACTTCCGCTGCAGTCACGCTTCGAAATCAGTTAATAACACCTCCCCCCCCAATTTTCTCTATCTGTCTGAGTGAAGTAACCGCAGTTTCACATCTTGATCTAATTTTATGGCTCAATTTACGCGAGGTATTTCTTTGCAGACACTTGGTGGAGGAGAACCTAGCGCATCAAGAGAAGCTGGAGCAACAAATAGTGGAGGAACGACAGACCCGGCCAAGAGGCGTTCGTTCCCCCTCCCAGGCCTCGTCCTCTCAGTCCCCCCATCGCTATCCGTCTCCCCTTCAGCTGAGTTCTCCCACTAGGGGGCTTACGTCTCCGTCTCGCTTCTCAGAGTCACCCGTTAGGCAGGTCTCGCCGCCAATACAGGTTGCCTCCCCATCCTCTCAGTTTCCATCGTCACCTGACATGTCCTCTCCCAGCCACGTGCCGTCCTCCCCCACCTCCACCTCCTTCACTTCCGCCTACTCCAGTCCACCCGACCAGTTCTCCCCGCCTGCATACGTGACCTCCCCGCCACACTTCCACCTTCATAAGTCACACCTTTATTTTCAGCCACACTCCCCACAGCCACACCTACAGTCGCCTTACGCACAGCCACAGCCACAGCTACAGTCACAGGTACATTTACAACAACAGTCACATATACAGTCACTGCAACAGTTACAAATACTACAGTCACAGCAACAGTCACAAATACAGTCACAGATACAGTCGCCGGGCCCACAGCCACAGCAACAGCCACAGATACAATCTCCGCGTCCACAGCCTCAGCAATACCCACAGCATCAGTTACAGCAACAGTCACAGATCCAATCACCACGCCCACAGCCACAGCAACAGCCAGAGATTCAATCACCACGTCCACAGCCACAGCAACAGCCGCAATCACAATCACAGATACAATCACCACGTCCACAACCACAACCACAGCCACAGCAACAGTCACAAATTCAGTCACCGCGCCCACAGTCACAACCTCAGCCACAGCAACAGCCACAGATACAGTCCCCGCGCCCACAGCCACAGCAACAGACGCAGATACTGTCACCACGACCACAGCCACAGCAACAGACGCAGGTACAGTCACCACGCCCGCAGCCACAAGCACAGCCGCAATCACAATCACAGATACAATCCCCGCGCCCACAGCCACAGCAACAACCACAGCAACTATCACAGATTCAATCACCACGCCCACAGCCACAGCAACAGTCACAGATACAGTCCCCACGCCCACAGCCACAGCAACAGCCACAGCAACAGTCACAGATACAGTCCCCGCGCCCACAGCCACAGCAACAACCACAGCAACTGTCACAGATTCAATCACCACGCCCACAGCCACAGCAACAACCGCAGTCACAGTCACAAATACAATCACCGCGTCCACAGCCACAGCAGCAGTCACAGATACAATCACCACGCCCACAACCACAGTCACAGACACAGGTGCAATCACCACGCCCACAGCCGCCACAGCCACAGATACAATCCCCGCGCCCACAGCCACAGCAACAACCGCAGCAACAGTCACAGATACAGTCACCACGCCCACAGCTACAGTCACAGATACAGTCACCACGCCCACAGCTACAGTCGCATCCACGGTCGCGGACGTCACCACACTTGAAGCCCCTACCAAAGACACAAATACCGCCACAGCAGGAACCACTGGAGGAGGAAAGTGAGGTGGAGGTTGAGGAAGAAGAGGAGGAAGAGGAGCCACTGTCACCAAGCTTCAACTCTCATCACCTGTCTTCTAAGCTCCAGCAGCTCCAGTTTCAGCAGAGCACACAGATGCACTCAATGAGTCAGTCATCCTTTCAAACTTACCAACAGACAACTTATCAAGACAGGCAAACAACACACACCGTGCAGAGCTCCCACTCCTCCTCACAACTCCCGCCGCCCTCTGGAACACCCACGGAAGAGTCGGTGGAGGTTCAGGACCCACAGCTGTTGACGGAAGACCAAAAGAGGAGACAGCTTCAGCAACTCATTCTGGAAAAGCGGCGATTGGAGGAACTAATGATGATTGCCAAAAGAAGGGAATCGACCCCAACCCGACAGTCACCCGTTCCTCGGCAGTCATCGATCCCTCGTCAGTCTCCGTTCTCTCCTCTTTCCCCAGTTTCCCGCCAGTTTTCCTTCTTTCCACAGTCTCCTCTTCCCCAACATTCTCCCGCCTCCTTCCAATCACCTGTTTCTCGCCAAATACCTATTCTACCTCAGTCTCCAGTTCCACACGAATCTGTTGTCTCTGGCACAGACCAGCCGTCCAGTGCTCAGGAAGACACTCCAGCTGTAACTGGACAAGCACAGTCCCCTGGGCTGGGCCAGCCGGCAATACCAGTCGGTCTGACACGACAGACGGAAACAGTGACCAAAGAATCGTCATTATCTCTTAAAATTTCAGCTGTCCAAGCGATGGACAGAAATGGTAAGAAGCAGGTGCAACCAGCCGAAGATAGAAAGGACGAAGAAAGACTGAGGGAAGAAAATAGACTCCGTGATGAGGAGATCAGAAAAATGCAAGAAAGGAAGTTAGAGGAAAAGAGAAAGAGAAGTGCTGCCAGAAGAACAGGAAGTCAGTCTTCCTCTGAAGGGCAAAACAGAGCATCGCGTGAAGCTCGGCGTCTCAAGGCAGAGGAAAAGGCAAAGAGGCGAGCAGAAAGTGGCGAGGAGAGCGAAACACTCTTTGTGGAAGAGTCAAAGATGGCGACCACTGAACAGAGGAAGAGGGAGCAACGTGCTCACACAGAGAAGAAAAAACAGGAGGCTAGAAAGAAAATAGAAGAGCAGAAGAGGAAGGAGGAGGACAGGTCGAGAGGTCTTGAGGAACAGAAGAAGCAAATCGAGCGAATCGCTGAGCAGGAGAGGAAGAAATTCGAAGAGAAACTGAGGCAGGAAGAAAAGAAAAAGATTCAAGAGCAATTCAGAAGAGACCAGCTGAGGATACAAGAGGAGATGAGACGAAGAGAAGAGAGGAAACAAGAGGAAAAAAGAAAGAAAGAGCTAGAGGAACAGAGAAAGAAAGAAGAACAAAAGAGATTAGAGGAAGAGAAAATGAAAGAAGAGAGGAGGAAAGAGGATGAAATGAGAGCTGCGGAACTCAGAAAAAAACTGGAAGAGGCAAAGCGGAGAGAAGAAGAGAAGAGACTTGAGGAACAGAGGTGGAGGGAAGAGCAAATGAGGATTGAAGAAGAGAGAAGGAAGAAACAAGAAAGAAGAATGGAGGAAATGAGGAAAGAAGAAGAGAGAAGAAACGAGGAGAGAAGAAAAGAAGAGGAAAGAAGAAGAGAGGAAGAGAGAAGGAAGGAAGAGGAGAGAAAAGAGAGGAGGAGAAAAGGAAGGAAGAGGAGAGAATGAGAGAAGAAGAAAGGAGAAAGAGGAAGAGAGAAGGAGAGGAAGAAAGAAGAAAGGAAGAAGAAAGAAGAGAGGAAGAAAGGAGAAAAGAAGAAATGAGAAAGAAAGAGGAAGAGAGGTTAAGAGAAGAAGAGAGGAAGAGAGAGGAGGAGAGAAGAAAAGAAGAGGAGAGGAAAAGAAAAGAAGAAGAGAAAAGAAATATTGAGGAAAAGAGAAAAGAAGAAGAGATAAGGAAAGAACGGGAGAGGAAGGAAGAAGAAAAGAGGGAAGCAATAAGGAGGTTAACTGAACTGAAGAGAGAGGAAGAACAAAGGGAAGATGAGAGGCGGTTACAAGAGATAATACGGCAGCAGGAAGAAAGCCTCAGAGAAGAAGGCAGGAGGCTGGAGGAGCGAAGGCAGCACGAGCAAAGGACTGAGGCAACCCAGCACCAACAACACCAGCAGCAGTTACAGCAACAACATCAGCACCAGCAACACCAGCAGCAACAACAACAACAACAGCAGCAGCAACATCCGCAGGGGGCGAGGCCACGCTGGGGGCAGCAGGAGAAGGTGGCGGGGAGTCAGCGCGAGGCGGGCAAAACACAGGAGGAGATAGAGGAGCTGAGGCGAATGGAGGAAATGAAGCAGCAGGAAGAAGAGAGGATGAGGCAGGAGGCTGAGGCGTACGAGAACTATCGCCGCCATCTGGAAGAGAAGAAACGCTCCCACTACTATGACTCGGACGACTACGCCTCCGAGTGGGACAGCGTGCCGGAGGAGGAGGATGAGTTGCCTGTTCAGGAGAAATTCACCGAACTCCGCGCCCAAAGTGAGGAGGAGCTTTATGACGCACAGGAAAAGTCCATCCGTAACCTGGAGAGACAAATCCGCAAGCAGAGTGAGCGGGAGAGGCGGCGACGATCGACGGAACGCACTCTGTCTGACTCCGAGCAGTATCGCCAGCCCTCACAGCTGTTCCACTTACAGCACCTGCAGCAGCAACTCCAGCCACCACCCTCAGCATCGCAGCAGCAACAGCAGCAGCAGCAGCAACAGAAGTCACCAAAGAGTAGAGGTGACCAGAGGGCGTCAGTGAGGGCCCACTCCTCCAGCACCGGTGACCTGCGATCCAAGACCCTGCCGGTGACCAAGTTCAGTCCAGACCCCATGGAGTTCGGGTTCCGGCCCATCGACAAGCCACAAGGCAAACTTTCGAAGTCCACGGGCAATTTGAGTGGTGGGCCGTCAGCGGTGGCGGCTGCGGCAGTGGCGGGAGCAGAGGCTGGGGCCGTGGCGCTGACGGAGACCACTAGGGAGACAGGCGGGGCGTGGTCACTGCCTCATTGTCTCTCCAGCAGCCTCGGAGATCTGCAGCAGGCTAGTACCCTCTCTAATTGTTACTCATTCTGCTTCTTCTCAGTTAATCAGTTAATTCATTCTCTCTCTCTCTCTCTCTCTCTCTCTCTCTCTCTCTCTCTCTCTCTCTCTCTCTCTCTCTCTCTCTCTCTCTCTCTCTCTAATACATTTACTAATTCATGCGATATTCATTTAATTTAAAATGTGACATGTTTTTATTTTTCCAGAAAGTTCATTCACAGCTCAGTGTCGTCGGGGTGGGAAGGAAAGGATGGTGATGACAGAGGTGCTGATCTAACACCTTCCTCCATTAACAGGTGTCCTCCAAACCGCCTCTACCTTCAAGCAGGACCCGCGCCAGGTTGAGGCACGCCACAAGCGAGGAGACTCTCTCACGCCCGCAAGCCACCCGGTGGGTCTCTTCTCTGGGCGGGGCAGGGTGTCGGGCAGGAGGGTGTGGGTCAGGGTCGAGCCAGACAAGGAGTTGGTGGGATCGGGATTCCTGGGCGAGGCAGTGAGTGGGTGAGGCGGGGAGTGAGTGATGTAGGGAGAGGGTGAGAGAGTGAAGGGACAGGGAGGAGTGAGGGAAACAGGGCGGGGGTGGGCGGGCAAGAAGTATAAGTTGAGTTCGGAATTTATGAGTAAGATTTCATCAGGTAGTAACCTTCCAGACAAAAAGTGATCCGAGGAAATATGAGCATGCACACTTCACCGCCGCACATGGTAACAGGCACACTGCAGCGCACTTTACATCACTTTCTGTTCACGCTTTCTTTATCCGAAAGCCTGTCGCTGGGAGGAAGGAGCTGCTGTGTCTGTGAACCGCTGCGAACTATCGGGCGTAGTCACAGGGAATGCAGTGATAAATGTATGAATGTAGTGATTCAGTAACTGGGGTACATAAGATTAGGTAAAGAAAACCACGTACAGATACATAAATGTTGGTGAGAATGAGGTGAAGAAAAGAAAGTTGCCACACTGTGAGACGTTCATCAAGTGTGTGTCTCTACGTCTCCTTGTTAATAATGACCTACTTTGTGTTGTCATGCAAATATTTATGTCGTAATTCTGCGAGCTGTGTTAAGATGCCCAATTGTCCTGCATTAACAAGATGCTCACTGACCTGCTCTGCCTCCCGAAGCTCGCTCCCGCCGGAGGAGAGCCCTGGTTACGTCTCGGAGGGGGAACTGTAAGTTGGTGTGGCATGCCTCGCACCACCACCACCACCACCACCTCCGCCACTAACCCGCCTCACACTGACCTGGACTGGCTGCCTCCTTATCTTCCTCCACACCTCTATTTCCTCCACCAAAATCCTCATCCACACCCCAACCACCACCACCACTACCACCACCACCACCACCTCAACAGTAGACCTTAGGAAATCTGCTTTACTCGATTTTCATGGAGAGCAAAGTCACACTGGAATGCCATTGGCTCCATCACCTGCTCTTTGTCTTCACTTCACCCTGGGAATTGCCTTTGTCCCTCGCCTTCACCTCAGCTTGATACATATTTCCGAAGTCAGTTCAGTTCACAGGTAACACACCTCCACATACCGCACTCTAATTGGCTTGTGGAATTTCACTAATGAATTTTCCCGGTCCCGCCTTGGAGTGGCCGGGGCAGGGAACGGAAATGTCCTCAGGTGAACACGCCTCCCAACACTCTTTCTTCCCTCCCGCAGTCTGCATTCATACCCTTGAGCTGAAATATTTTCCCAATAGGTTCTCTCTCTCTCTCTCTCTCTCTCTCTCTCTCTCTCTCTCTCTCTCTCTCTCTCTCTCTCTCTCTCTCTCTCTCTCTCTGCTTTTTTTCTCCTACGATTCTGTTTTCCCTAGGACTCTCAATATTTTGCCACTATGGAGCAGATACCAGACACACTGACGCATATGTTGAGGGGTTGGCAAGCTTCTCCTCATTACATAAAGCAAAACAAAATTCATCACCCATTCCTTCCCCGTCCCCCACATTTGCCACCCAGGGTCAGCTGGCGCAGTGAACACGTCGCTTCATAGTTGTATTTGGTCTTTTAACCTTGAATCCACTCGTCTGGTGTCTGTCCGTCCGTCCGTCCGTCGCTCGGTGAGGTGCAACAGATCTACAACCTCATGCTGTTTTTCTATGCTGTTTACCCTCCCTTGCTATCATTACTAGTGTATGGGAGGCCTCAGTACCACCCGTCGCCCTCCGCTGTGGTGACTCCGA
>NC_059301.1:14717253-14722253 GCF_017591435.1 Portunus trituberculatus
TTTGTCTGTTGTTAGGGTTTGGTGGGAGTTCGGGGAAGCGGAAGGAGCGAGGGAAGGGGACGTAGGAGGAGGAGGAGGACGAGGGAAAGCACAGGCACCGTTTACCTTCCGTTTATCTGTGGACGAATTTCATCTAATTCACCAACCTGGATAGGAAGTGGAGCTCCTCGTTCTCTTCTTTTGACTGAATGCCTTGATGTGTGTGTGTGTGTGTGTGTGTCTCTCTCTCTCTCTCTCTCTCTCTCTCTCTCTCTCTCTCTCTCTCTCTCTCTCTCTCTCTCTCTCTCTCTCTCTCTCTGTGTGTGTGTGTGTGTGTGTGTGTGTGTGTGTGTGTGTAACGGAAACCCTTACACATCACTTACTACCTTTATAATCCAACCACATTACACATAAACGGCATTCATACATTGTTCTACATAGACATTAATTGCATCTCCCTTCAACTCTCACATCCCTATCACACCACACACACCTATCCACCACTCTTCTCTCCATCTCTCTCTTTCCTTGCTACGTCCCTCCGTCCCCATTCCCACGTCTCTCACTGCTTGCCATCTTCCCGTCCTCCTTCATGATACACGCCAGTCCCTTGCCATTCCTTCTCGCTCAGCAACACCGCATCCAGCTCCTTCACGCCCTGCTGCCCTTTGATGCCCTGGGGATGCGCTACTGCCCGGGGAGTGTACCGGAGACAGGCAGGACAGGGTGGGCCGGATGTGAGACGATAAAAGGACGAGAGCATGGAAGCTTTTGTTTGCTGAGATAATGATGTAACATGATTAAAAGAAATGATGTACAAGGTATCGTGTATTTTGTAATGTGTGTGTGTGTGTGTGTGTGTGTGTGTGTGTGTGTGTGTGTGTGTGTGTGTGTGTGTATGTGTGTTCAACAGGTGCACCTTGAGAACGACTAACACTTGTGACTCAGATTCCAGGACAAAGATCACACCTTTTTCTTATCGATTCCACACGGTTACGATTATCTCAACACGCTTAAAAGTATATAGATAATGTATTCATGTTATCTCTCTCTCTCTCTCTCTCTCTCTCTCTCTCTCTCTCTCTCTCTCTCTCTCTCTCTCTCTCTCTCTCTCTCTCACACACACACACACACACACACACACACACACACACACACACACACACACACACACACACACACACACACACACACACACACACACACACACACACACACACACACACACACACACACCTGCGCTGAGTCAGCTGTTGCCAAGGTCAATGTAACACACCTAGAGATAGAAGTAAGGCCGGACCCAGGAAATCTGACACTCATCTAGCTAATTCACCAGCAAAAGTATATATGAAACAAAGATGACATACTGAATTCAGTCGGTGATGTAGAGTACCTGACTAAATATGTGCAAAGTAACCAAGCTAGTGTGTTTAGAGTAATGGGACTTACAGCCATATTCAGAAACGCCTTGTTCTCTCACCACGACAATTTTTCAAGTCCCCAGAAGACAGTTTCTCCCTGTGATATTCTATAAATCTTGCTAATCCATCACCAGAACCATAAAAATACTCTTAAAAACATGAGTATCTTCAGGTAGAGCCTTTTAAAATAGTCGTCGTGAGAGAGCACAGCGTTTCTGAATACTGGTCTTACTTGTGATTGCCTCTGTCGTGGTGTGAGTTTGGTATGCAAGGGTTGAGTCAATAGGGCTGATGTCATGCGAGGCGCAGTAACACACAGGGTAAGGCAGTGGTAATGGTGGTGGTAGTGGTTAGTGGTGGTGGTGACACAACGGAACACAAACGAAGATAAAAAGATAATAGATATCTTAAGGCTGTCTGTGTTAGACATGATGTAATGTGAAGTAAATTTTAGAAGCTTGAAGAAGAAAGGGAAGGACGTGACAGAGAGAGAGAGAGAGAGAGAGAGAGAGAGAGAGAGAGAGAGAGAGAGAGAGAGAGAGAGAACAAAGAGGGCTTCTGTTTACGCACGTTCTCCTTCCTATCCATTCTTCATTCGCCACACTTATTGTGATAAATTCTTGTTTATATTTCTTCACATGTTTTCTCATTCTTCTTCCTTCACACATCTTCATCTGCTCCTTATCGTGTGTTTTTTAATGCTTTTTATCCTTTTTCTTATTTCAAACGCTTTCTTCCTTTTCGTAGTCTTCATTTTATTCAATTTTGCATCTACCTGATCTCTCTCTCTCTCTCTCTCTCTCTCTCTCTCTCTCTCTCTCTCTCTCTCTCTCTCTCTCTCTCTCTCCCCCTTTATTTACTATTTCTTCAAAACCTTCGTCAATTTCCGCTTCTTTATTTTCTCTCTTTCTTCATATCCACTTCTACAGCATTTCCATATTTTCTTTTCTCTCCATTTCTCCCTTATTTCCTCTCCCTCCTTTCCTTCCTCCACTTCACTGGCATACATTACAACCCTCCTTCCTTGCCCCCTTCTCTTCTTACTTTCCTTCATTCCACTGCCATACCTTACTTCTTTCCTTCCTTCTTTCCTTCCTGTTCCGCTGAGGATTAAGTCACTTCTTAGTAAGGGCCAAAAAATAGACTTGTTTGGCTTGCCTGCTGCTAAGGCTAAGTGATGGCAGCTGCTGTTGTTTGTTGCTCCTCTCATCCTGGGGGGGAATCATGTGCTAACAACTTCTTTCCTGTTTTTCTCGTTTCGTTTTCTCTCGTGTATGTTTATTTGGGTTTAAAGTGTTTTAGGTAATTATTGTTGTTGTTTTGTGGTGGTTTTAGTCTTTCTTTTCATCATTAACCTCATTTTTTTTCCATTATTTAGGTTTAGTGTGTGTGTGTGTGTGTGTGTGTGTGTGTGTGTGTGTGTGTGTGTGTGTGTGTGTGTGTTGTTTGTTTGTTTGTTTGTTTGTGTGTTTCTTGGCTCCGGAAAGTTTCACGGATATTATATTTCATTAATTTTATCGTATTATCATAATCATTATGTATTTTCGTTTGTTTTTCTTGCTGTTCTTGCTTCACTTTTACTGTATTTCAAGAAGTGAAAGGTGCAGAGAGAGAGAGAGAGAGAGAGAGAGAGAGAGAGAGAGAGCACTTGGCAAGGCATGGGTACGGATGGGTAGAGATGGGAAGGAAAGAGATGATCTGGGCAAGGTTACACAGTTGAAAGGAAATGCTTACGTACACCAGAGCTGCCTTGTGTGTGTGTGTGTGTGTGTGTGTGTGTGTGTGTGTGTGTGTGTGTGTGTGTGTGTCCTCCTTGTCCCCAAAGTCGTTTGTTGTGGTGAAAAATTGGGGTCACTCTTCTTCCTCCTCATCTGGTTCACTCGTTCACCCTCATTTCTCGTTCCTCCTTCGCTCATCCCTCACTCATTCACCGCTTCTTCAAATGGCTTATCTATATCAGTCCATCTTTCACCTACAATCGCCTATTACTCTTATATCCCATCCATCAATTCACCTTTTCTTCCCTTTCTCATTTCCTCCATGCCTTCTCTATCCTTCCTTCTATTATTTTTCCTTACATCAACTATATCTTCATCATCTACTTTTCATATTTAAACTATTCTTTATTACCTTTTAACTTCATTTACTATTCCTCAATTTTTTCCACTTTCCCTCTCTGTTCCCCACTCTCTTTCCGGTTCTCCAACGTCTCCCTTCCCCTCACCAATGCAATCAAAACTTCAAGACTAAACACAACAACACCTCAGTTTGTTATGGTAGTGCTGGTGACGATGCTAGTTACGATGGAAGAGGGATACAAAGTGTGAGACTGGTGAGAGGGTGAGGAGAAGCAGAGGAAGGAAGTAAGAGAGAAGAAAGCTGTAGAGAAAGGAGAGTTGGGCCATGGAGAAGGAGAGATAAAAGTGAGAAGAGGAGGAAAAAGAGAAAATGAGAAGGAAAAAGCTCAAGATAAAAAAAGGAGAGAGGTTGTTAAGAGGGCAAGTTAGGTCGTGAAGAAGAAGGATAAGATTGTGAAGAGTCAAGTGGCAGGTGTAGGAAACGTGGGAGGAGGGACGAAGGAGAAGGGAGGGCAGGGTACGGTGAGATGAAGGGGAAAGTGACGTGGGTTTCTCGCAAGCAGTGGAAGAGGGGCGGCTCTGTGACGTCACACACTTGTACGGGGCAGAAGGAAGGGGGTGCCATCCTTCCTGCAGAGAGAGAGAGAGAGAGAGAGAGAGAGAGAGAGAGAGAGAGAATAATCATATTTTCACCAACGATCAATTATTTTTGTTACATAACGTGTCCCAAATTGCATACAGATTATAAGTATGATTTATAGCGAGACAAAACTGCAATATATAACGATAGACAAAATAAATAACCAGACAGAGGCAGACAGAAGCAGGCAGACAGACAGACGGATAGGCAGATAGACAGTGAAAGGCATGTAACAAGTAAAGAGAGACAAAGGCATACGTTTATAGAGGAAGAAAGGCGTAAAGTGTCATTGCTTATACGTAAATACAAGGACGAACAGATAAAAGTTTTGTTAATCCACCACAAGGAGGCGACACGTGAAAGTCTCGTCAGCCAGATAAAGCACAGCTGACCTCAAAGGGTGTTTACTCAATGAGAAGTAGGAGGAGGACGAGGAGGAGGAGGAGGAGGAGATGTCACTCGCACACCAAGAAAATAAAGAAACAATATAAATAAACTTAGGTCAAGAGAAGGAAAATGTTGTAAAAAGAGAAAAACGTTTAGTCGAGGAGGTTTTTAGTTCAAGTTTGCTCCTTAACCCCTTCAGTAGCATGACACGTTTTCATATTTATTCTGCTTACTATATAGCGATTTTATACAGCTTGAGAAACTAATGTGGGGATTGAAATAGTGAAGACTCTGGTTATTAATCTTTTGACCTCCATAGACCTTCCCTAAAGGCAATAAAATCGTCTAATCATACCCAAACCTCATGGTAAAAATGCGTCACAGTACTGAAAGGGTTAAGAATGACTCTCAAGTGGTGTTCTTTTCTGTCCTGATACTTTTTTTTTCTCTCTCTCTAGATCTCTTATTTCATGCCGTAAGCACTAGTTGAGATAT
>NC_059301.1:14727253-14729753 GCF_017591435.1 Portunus trituberculatus
TGCCAATCTCTCGCTAAATAATAAAAATCTCATACAACTTCAACTGCAGTCTTTTGAAAATGGCCGAGATGCGGGAGAAGTGTTTCAGAATACGGAGTGTGGTTGCACTGCGTGGTTGGGAGGAAGTGCAGGGCGGAACAGGTGGGCGGCGGGGAAATGAGCCGCCAGCCAGCCCGAGGTGTGTGATTTGGGGTGTGTTGATGAGGCAGTTGATGGTGCGTAGTGGTAATGGTGATGTACATAAATGTTGTTGTGGTTTCTAAACGGTATTGTTGGTGGTGAAGGCCTTATTGTTGTTGTTGGTGCTGTTGCTGTTTACTACTACTATTCTACCAGCCATCATAACTTCTTACTTTATGAATATCACAAGCGTTACTTTACAAATATATTTCACACGTGTTCATCTCCCTGATTATTCAATTATCAAAATATTTCACAGTATACACCACTAAGAACCGTAATTAACAAAACAGCAGTATAACTTTCTACCCAATATAACCTCACAACTCTCAACCACCAACGAAGACTCCCACTGAGAACCGTAAATAACAAAACACCAGTATAATTCCCTAACCAATATAACCTTACAACCCTGAACCAGCAACGAAGACCAACTTTACGATAAGCACAGAGCAATAAGATACGAAACCATAGTCAAGTATCCTGTTTACAAGTACGCTGCTTTCTTACGAATCAAAGAACACACATCCCGCGTTCCAATGAATCGTAACGCATGACTTCCACTTATCACGTCACATCCTGACCGCCCAGCCCACGACACTTGGTTAGGACGGAAGGTGGGAAGCTAATGTGTTGCGCAGTATGGGGAGGAAGGGGCGGGTGGCTGGGAGGAGGTGGAGGGCGCTTTGGTTGGTCAGCGTGTCTGGAGGCAGAAGGAAAGGATGTTAATTACTACGCAAAAACCCTCGAGGGGGGAAAGCCATTTCGCCATCTTTAAAGAGAGAGAGAGAGAGAGAGAGAGAGAGAGAGAGAGAGAGAGAGAGAGAGAGATTAGTTAATTATAGTCCCCACTACACCGAAGTTATACGGGATCGACTAGAGTTATGAGAGAGTAATACCTCATCTGTTAGAGAGAGAGAGAGAGAGAGAGAGAGAGAGAGATGAGGTCATTGCTCGTGTGGCATCATGACGTACCATAGCGTGGCGTCGGGGTGATAGAAGAGCGATAAGACTGTTAGCGTCAACGCCGACGTTTGTCCCCCAAAGACCAGCGGACATACTCGCTGAGATCACCGCCACGACTGGCAAACAGCCATGACGCCTGCACACACACACACACACACACACACACACACACACACACACACAGGGAGGGGAAACCGCACAATATCTACCGCTACGATCATCTATAACTGGAACGAAACCACAAGAGTCACCCTTCTTTTCGCGCGCATAACATCAGAGAGAGAGAGAGAGAGAGAGACATCTGGCCCGTATTCTCAAACATTTCTCTGCTTCACCTCCACTCTTTCAAAAGGCTTTATCTAAGTTTACACGAAATTTTTAATATGTTTTTATAGTTCTAGAGGCAGAGTGACAGGATTTCTACACTATCAACTAGAGAAACATTCTTGAAAACCCCGTTAATCGTTTTTGTGACTTTGGAAAATAGTCGTAGTGAGAGAGCAAAGCGCTTCTGAATACGGACCAGAGAGAGAGAGAGAGAGAGTGTATATACGCAGAGTGTAGTGTAGTCAAACTTAACGCACATCACCGTCTCCTTGCTGGTGTTTGTTTTCTCTCATCAAGCAAAACAAGCACACTGGAGTTAGTCTTTCCTCAGTACACGCAGGCCTTCCCCTCCTCCTTTGTCCCTCCTTCCTTCCCCTCCCTTCCTGTCGCCCTCTCTCCATCTCGTCTCACCTCCCCAAGCATCACACTTCTCTCCGTCCTTCTGTAGTATGGGCACGTCTCTCACACTCCTTGCTATGACTTTAATGGTGCTGAGGAGACCTATAATACGTAGTTGCTCCTCTATTCACCGCAGCATCTCTCGTACCTCTGAATCACTGACTAGAATGTTCCCTCCACCACTTACAGGCAGGAACGCACAAGAAGGGCGGGTGGCGAGGCATGGTGGTCTTTATCTGAGAGTATGTGCTGGAGCTGCCGTGTTATGGATGGGAAAGCAGAATAGAGCAGGATTTACGACTATATTCTTTGCGCTATAGACACTTGTACACATTAACGCATGAAAACAAAAGACATATTAGCCTGTAACAAAGATAGTTCTACTGATTATGTGTGGGACAACTGGATAGAAAGTAATAAGGTTGATTACACTCTATTCATATTCTTTCTGGTTACTATTTGGTGATTTTATTCAGCTTTGACAACTTATGTGGAGATTAAAATAGTAAAGAATCTGGCTATTAAACTTCTGACCACCATAGACCCTTCCTAATATAGATAAAATCGTCTAATCACACCCCAAAACTAATTGGAAAAATGCGTCCCAGCACTAAAGGGGGTTAAGGAC
>NC_059301.1:14739753-14749753 GCF_017591435.1 Portunus trituberculatus
CAGTGTCTCAGTCTTCCCTCCCTCCCCAGCCCCGTCTCCTTCTCTGTTTAGGAACGCTCTAGTACTTGATTTCTTTTCTTTGTGTGTGTGTGTGTGTGTGTATGTGCGTCCGATTTCAAGTGGAGTGTTTTTTTATTCCTCGCAAATAGTAGATTTATACGTACATGTCTTCCACTTGACTATTATTGGATATGTTTGTGTGGTTTGCTATTCCTATTTATGCCTTTCTTTTTGTCTATCCCTCTGTTTGTCTGTCTACGTATCTATCTTTCTGTCTATCTATTTATATATCTATCTATTTATCCATTTACTTCTCTATTCGTCCGACTGACTGTCTTCTCTGTCTGTCTATCTACTTGTCTCTTTATTTATGTGTTTGTGGTTCATGATTAACGTCTCTCTCTCTCTCTCTCTCTCTCTCTCTCTCTCTCTCTCTCTCTCTCTCTCTCTCACGTACGTTTCGTCCTTCTCTTTTTTTTAACTAATGAACAAGTAACTTTGCACAGAACCTTTAATTTCCCAGCCTTCTCCTCCTCCTCCTCCTCCTCCTCCTTCCCACCTTCCCCTCTGACCTACCGTCCCACCTCAGGGCCTCCTCTTACACCCCCTCACCCTTCACCCCACCACCCATGAGACGCACCAGCTCCTTACTTCCCCCAACACCCCCTGACCCTGTTCACCTTCGCTTGACGTGCTCAGTTCCCCCGTGCTCTTGACGCAGATGTGGGTCACGGAATCTCGGTGACTCACGCTCGTGCCTGAGTCTCGTGAGCAAGTACTGTTGTGCCTGAGGATGTAATGGATATGTGGTCCTGTTAAGTAACCTGAGTGTGCTGTGTTGTTGTCTCTGCTGTGAGTTTCCTTAACTCCTTCAGCACTGGGACGCTTTTTACTTCCATGATTTTTGTGTATGATTAGACGACTTTATTGACATTAGGAAGGTTCTATATAGGTCAGAAGGTTAATGACCAGAGTTTACACTATTTTGGTCCCCACATAAGTATCTGAAGCTGTATGAAATCGTCAAATAGTACGCAGAATGTATATGAAAATGCGTCATAGTACTGAAGGGGTTAATCTTTTCAGTACCAGGGTGTGTTTTCCTATTCATTCTGGTTACTGTTTGGCGATTTTACACAGCTTCAGAAACATGTGTTGGGATTGGAATAGTAAAGACTCTGGCCATTAATCTTCTAATCTCCATATACAATTCCTAATGCAAACAAAATCTTCCAATCATACTCAAAAGTCAAGGTAAAAAGGCGTCTCAATATTGTAAGAGTTAAAATAGATAGATTTCCTTGGGTTGGGTATTTTGAAGGAATGTGGTTGTGTTACGTGTTTTTGTTTGGTGGTGATGTGAGTCCTGTTGATTATGATGTGTGTAGATGGTTGTAAGTTATATTAATGAGAGCAATAATACATAATACCACTACCATGACCACCTGATGTTGTTCCTACTCTTTGTGAAGCTAAGGTTTTCAGCTGATGATGTTATCGACTTGATATAATAGAGAAAAGACACAATATTAGCATGTTTTACAAATATAGAACGACCAGGTGATTTAAGTTCAAAACAAATCAACCCCTTTAGTACTGGCACGCATTTTTACCATGAGTTTTGGGTATGATTAGACGATTTTATTGATATTAGGAAGGGTCTGTGGAGGTCAGGAGATTAATGGCTAGGCTTTTCACAATTCTAATCTCCACATACGTTTATGAAGCTGTACAGAATCACCAAATAGTAAATAGAATGAGTATGGAAACGCATCATGGTATTTGTTGGAGTTAAAGTACTTTGTTTGAACATCCTCAGTGACCATAAGGCGTATAGACT
Organism: Portunus trituberculatus; assembly: GCF_017591435.1. Lineage (NCBI taxonomy): Eukaryota > Metazoa > Arthropoda > Malacostraca > Decapoda > Portunidae > Portunus > Portunus trituberculatus. The sequence continues at coordinate 14,741,594 of NC_059301.1, forward strand.
CAAGACAGTAACGCAAGAAGCCCAAAACGTGCGTGGCAGGAAACATTTCAGCTCGAGCATGATCTGATAAAGGTCACGGAGCGCACACAAAGCTAGGCATATCATGAGATCATATTCAAAACGAGTTACTTCTACGTAAACCCTCAGTTCGTTCACGGCTGAAGAGAGCATTTCCTTTCCCTCTCAGTGTCTCTGTCAGTTCCCTCCATTTCTGGGTTATATAAACGTAGCACAGTGATCTTTTGAAACGCAGATGTGACAAAGGAAAGGGAAAGGGAAAAAAAATTGTACAAGAGCAAGTTCATTCGATTTGAAAGAGTTGGCCGTGGCACTTGTCGGCTGGCTCAGCGTTTTCTCTGAGCTGCTCATTTTCTCTTGTGGATTGACATGCAGGGTAGCCTTGAGCATTGCTGGCCTTCTCTCGTGCACTTCTTCCTTCTTCCTCCTGCTTCCGCACTCACACAAACACACACACACACACACACACACACACACACACACACACACACACACACACACACACACACACACACACACACACACACACACGAGAGAGAGAGAGAGAGAGAGAGAGAGAGAGAGAGAGAGAGCAGCTGTCAGATGTTTTAATATATAAGGAAGGTAACTGTTCATCTATTAGCATACTACGTCTCTATGCATGGAAGAACAAGATAGCAACAAAGCAGTTCTCTTCCTTTATCAACGTACAGATAAGGAACAGTTTGGGGAAAAGCTTATATATGCTACAGAAGAGGCAGAAATTCTACAGCTGATAAATTAGATAAACTGGATATCATTTCATAGAGTGCCCGTGATGTTGCAAGACTCCGAAAACAGAAATCAGAGTTGTCACCATCGCTACACTTCCTTCACCTGAAAGTTAGGAGGAAATTATGAGAAGGAAAAAACTTTATGTTGTTCGTGGGAGGGAAAACATTATTAGCTGTTTTCCTTTCCCGTCATGTCACTGTAGCCGGTTGACGGGTCGCATTACCATCCCTGCTGCTTGCCCGTGCCTTTCTCTGAGTTGCACAAGACAAGCTGCTGTAACATTGTGGGAGTCACATTACGTTAACCATTAAAAATTTGCAGCCCACCACTGTTTCGAGAATCACGTGCTGGACTTGTAATTATCAACTATGGTCCGTATTCTGAAGCATTTTTGCACCACACCTTGACCACTTTCAAACGGTTCTAAGTGAAGCTACACGGGTTTTGAAGGCTGTTTCTAGGGTTTTAGTGATAGATTTACAATATTTCTACATTATCTATAAGGCAAACACTCTTGAGAAAGCGGGAAATCAATCGTGTGGCTTTTCAAAATATTCTTGGTGAGAGAGAGAAGCATTTCTGAATACATCTCATACTGGATAGAGCTAAAAGTCGTGTGTGTGTGTGTGTGTGTGTGTGTGTGTTTTAGTTTTAGTGCCGGCGCCAAAGATCTAGTAATTTTCTTTTTAACTGACTAACAAAACAACAACAACAACAACTGGTAACACTACTACTAATGACAATACTTACAATAATATGGGTGAATGATGCATCGTTGTTGTTATTGTTATGATAGTAGTAACAAAACAACAACAGATCAGTCGCGTCGAGTAAAAGGAGGATGGAGAGGGATGGGAAGGGAGTTGGAGGAATAGGAGAAGGAGGAGGAGGAGGAGGAGCTCATAAAAGAAGACGAGGATAGAAGCATGGGGAGACTGGAGGAGAAATAGGAAGAGGAAGAAGGGGAACTGAAAGAATATTTATAGAAGTGGTCGCTATACTCAACATAGTCCCTATCCGTGATAACTGGTGTAGCCATATTTAGAAAATGAGGCGACTTCCAGATTAGCGTGTTGACGTCACCGTGAAAGATGGACACAGCTGGGAGGGAGAGACGGAGAGACGGGCATTAGTGCATGGTAGTGGTGGTGGTGGTGATGGTGGTAGTTGTATAGAAACGGAGTAGTGGTAGTGTAATATGTTTGTGAATAAGACTGGTTTATGTCGAGAGCACAGTCTTGTAAATAATCATATATATATATATATATATATATATATATATATATATATATATATATATATATATATATATATATATATAATTAAGAGGTTATAAAGATAGCGGTAATAATGTGGATGTGTGAATGCAATAAATTACTTTGTTGATACAGTGACGGAAAAATATAATGGTAGTACATATGATCAGAGAGAGAGAGAGAGAGAGAGAGAGAGAGAGAGAGATTATGTTGTCGTCTAAGATGGAAAACAAGATACGGTTCGCTTGATCTGTGACAATGTTTACAGCGACCGTAAATCTTTCTTTGCTTTTCCCTGTCCATGTGCCGAAGACTATCAGGAATCACAAATCGAACGTAACAATGTCTGGTTTACTTAGTTTTATGCTTTCATGCTGAGTCTGTTTTGTTTATGTCTTATTTCCAAAGATTTTGTCAGATATCTTCTACACTCATTAACCTCCTACGTAGGATATTCGCCTTCTCGTCATCAACAAGCGCCAGTATTCCTCTAAATACACCAATAGATAAAGTAACAATGATGACGATGTGTCTTCCAAACACTTTCCTGCACCTACTTGTCATTCATTTATGTAACGAAAAGTAAAAGTTTTTTTCTTCTTTTGCATCTGATAGCTAATAATATTGTATAGCTTTTTTTCTGATTAAAGTATTTTTTTCTCATCTAGGCAGCATCATCTTTCGGAAACGAGCAGCTTATTTTCACTGTCAAATTATTCAAGGGACTCTAATAAGAAAAAAATATCTTAAAATATTGCAAGAAAAATTTGTCGACCAGTGTCACGACTTGGCGGAGCGACGGTCCAAAAACCTGCATAGTTTCGTCGTGTGAAAGGCACCGTCGCGCAAAAACACCCACAGATTTGCCTTAACTCAACAATAAGACAGGATGAACCTTGGCACGTGTCCCTCCCCATCTCTCGACCCTTTATGTCGAAGCAATGTCAGAGACTGTACTAAACTAACAGTCCTTGGCGCACCTCTTTCCCTCAGTCTGCTCATTTATTCATTTAAGGCGCCGTCGTCGCCAACACACCCGTCAGGAGACTCCCTCACCCGCTTGCTCCTTGTCCCTCTCTCTCTCTCTCTCTCTCTCTCTCTCTCTCTCTCTCTCTCTCTCTCTCTCTCTCTCTCTCTCTCTCTCTCTATCTATCTATCTATCTATCTATCTCTCTTTCTCTCTTTAAACTGAAAATCGGCGACAGGCAGCTCCTCTCAACCTATGCTATTGTCCTCAGTGGATTTCTTCTTCCTAAAAAGCAACAAAGCAACAAGTAAAGCCAGCGGCGAGTTGTCATCTTTTTATTAATCGTAAATTTTCCCTCAAGAATATCTTCGTAATAAGATCCTTATTCATCGTCTTAGTCAGCAGACATTTAGTATATGTTGCTCACTTCTACACGCCCACTTTATCCAAACTATGCACAGCTGAATTTATTTTAACCCTTCAGGTGGGGCATAAACACACTAAGTTCACACCCTACTTCTTTACTGATAATACTGGGAGAGTAAAATACACATGTCCTTGACTAGGGTCGTGTAATATTGCAGGGAGGATGTTACATTGAGGTGGCTCCGTGGAGTGTGAGTGCCCGGGTAACGCAGGTGAGGGAGGGACTGTTGCTTGGCATGGACTATTTATTACATCTACACATTGTTATTTGTGTTCGAGCCACAGCTCAGCAATGGCATGATGTTTTTCTTTACGTGTTTCCTATACTACTTCTGCAAGCGTATATTGCGGCCGTCTGTTGCCTTACTAAAATCATTCTTTCGCCATCTTATAAGCAGACACTCTTAGAAAATCCTTTACGTCTTCTTTTCTAGTTTATTTTTTCTAGGAATGCCATAATTTAACGCTTAGCTTGTTGTTACAGTTTATCACTAAGACTTATTTATCGGTTCATGTGGCTGGGTGAACGTATATCTTTCCCTGTCCGTGGCTGCCTCCTCGCTTCTATATTTACCGCAGCACGCAGTGGAGCAAGGCGTCGCCTCCAGACTGCGTCACGCCGTCACATAGGCGGCGCTGTGGTGGCTCCCAGGGGACGATAGACAGGCTGTGTATTGTGCCGGGCCTTCATCTCTCAGTCTAGTCTACCCATTGCATCCTTCACTCGTCTCATCCTCATTATGTATCTATGTAATGATTAGAGACGTTATCATCACCATCATCATCATTATTATTGTTATTATCAGTTTTTTTTTTTTTTGTTATTGTTGTTGATCTTGTTCTTGTTGTTGGTTTTCGTCTTGATATTACAATCATTAACATTGTCATTATTATCATTAAAATTGTCACGTCCTTCTCCTCCCCCTCCTCCTCCTAATTCACATGTCACCTTCAACCTCCTCTTCCAACCTTCCACTGCAAATTTGTGTGGTGAAGAAGAATTCTACTTCTACCAAGGCCAGGCCATCCCATCCCTGCCCGGCGCCACCCCTACCTTCCCTTCCACCCTCCCGACCCTGGCCAGGCTGGGTGACGTGGCCGCCTCCCGGGGATAAGTGACCATTAAGTGGCGGCCTCTAGGTGTTTGGGTGTTTGTGTGTGGGTTGTTAGCGTCGCTGTTTGCTTGTGTTTAGAAGCGATTAAATTGTTTGTTGTGGTAATAACTGATTCTTCCTGACAGTATGTGTGTGTGTGTGTGTGTGTGTGTGTGTGTGTGTGTGTGTGTGTGTGTGTGTGTGTGTGTTATCATTTTACACTTATTATATTCCTTGTTTTATTTTAATTTTTATTTGTTTATCCGTTGCTCTGTCTGTTATTGATTTACTGATTTTTTGCTTCACTTGTTTGTTGGTTTGTAATCCGTTTATCGGTTAACTTTATTTGTATACTTGTTTATTTATCTATCTATGCATTGTTTATCTATTGTGTGTGTGTGTGTGTGTGTGTGTGTGTGTGTGTGTGTGTGTGTGTGTGTGTGTGTGTGTTTCCAGCTTTTTTTTTTTTTTTTTTTAAGCTGAGTAAACAAAGAAACAGTACGATGACAGATTAAAATGATTCACCAAGGAAATGAGAATCAGTGCCCCACCAAATCAGCCTCTTTAAATGGAATGTCTCTTCAATGGTCGTGTACACTGGCTGGTTGGGTGGTGCGTGTGGGCCTCTCAACACTGTCTGCTCTCTCCTCTTTTTTCACCTGTGTCGTGAAGCAGCATCGATAGCCACGGTTCTACTTAGTTCTTGGGCGTCCTCCTGGTTTATGTTGGCTGGATGTGGTCCTTTCGCTAATGGTTTATGATGTCCACTCGAGACGCTTTGCTTGTCGGCAGTTACTGGAGATATGCCTTTGTTGTGTGTGCCTCGTGTGTGGCTCCCTCGCCCATCTCATGGTATCGCTGTGCTAGTGGATGGAGTGGCGATGTCTTGCACTTAAGATTCTCTTGTGATATTTCTTACCCTTCTCACCCACGGAATTTTATTTGTCACACGTTACTAGGCACTCAGAGTGACTTCCATGTGGTTCCCTGGTTGTATGTGTAATTGCTTCTCTTTGAGAAGCATGTCCATTGTATAGGCGTTATATGATGTTTGTCATTGTAGTCTGGCATCCCACAACATAGAGATTAGAGTATAGACGAGAAGGGGCATTCCAAATTGTTTTGTTATATACTACACCTCCAAGGGTAGAATATGTGTAAATAGTGCAATATGGGCATCATACATCATACATGGACGTATAGACATGTTTGTCATGATAGCCACGCTTCTCTGTGTGGACAAAGACGATTCTCCTGTAACGCATACCAAACCACGCCTTACGTATCACGCCTCCATTAGTACGCAATGTGTGGAGCTACGCAGAAGCCAAGCCACATATCAAATTTATCTTTTATGTCCCATTACTTCCAGTCCATCTCCTCCTGTTCATCCCAAGGCCCTCGTGCTGCTAAGCCAGCCAGTCAGCCAGCCAGCCACTTGATAGCCGCCGTCTCACCCCTGTGCCTTTGTAGGGAATGTTACGTTGAGGGCCTTAGTCTCTTATCGTCCAAGTGTTGACCGGCGCACTGACGCTCGCTGTTGTGTTCCCGGCGATGTTTATATCCTGGCCCTTTTAGGGGAAAGCAGGGTCGAGGGGAAGAGGGAGAGGGAGGTGAGGTGAGGTGAGGTGGGAAAGATATTTTTGAATGAGAGGAGAGAGAAAGGACGAGAAAGTTTATAAGGAAAATCAAGTTATCGGAAGTGAGACAGAGATATTAATGTTTTGGAGCATAGTAGTGATTCACAGCCATGCGTTACGCCATTATCTGGAGATATGAAAAGGAAAAATATATGTGAGCGGTAACGGAAAAAGTAATTGAGGAACATAAGTGTTGGAAACGAGACAGACAATGAGAAACACGTGAGAAAATAAGAGATAGTGAAAAGATGAAGGAAAAAAATATCAGTAAATAAGTAACGAAAAGGCGAGAAAATAAGAAAGAAAATACAAAAAATGGATGTGGAGGAAAGTATGAATAGAATAAAATTAGGAAGTAATGGAGAAATGGAAATATATAATCATGACACACAAAAAAGCAGAAAGGTAAAGAATGAAGAGGAGTGACTACTCTGAACCATTTCGCCTCTCTGCTTCCTCATTAGCGACCCTTCAGCTTGAGTCACTTCTGTCCAGCTTCCTGCGTGCCCGCTGAGAGGCATCGAGTTTCAGGTGCTTATTATGGCTAACGAAGGACGGCTTCATTTAACTAAACGAAGCTCCCACTTCTATGGAGAGGCACAACGTAAAAGGACTCATAATTACAAACTGAATTATAGAACTACTGACGTGTATAATGTTTCAGGTGCTCATTATCACTAACGAAGGAGGATTATGTTTCTCTGAATGAATCGTGACTGCTTCTGTGTAGTATGAAATAAATAGAAAGTAAATATACTCTGAATTCTAAACACACAGATACATTTACTCACATGTATCTTACACCTAAGGAAGGGCAATTTTGTATAATAAAAAAAAAGATAGGAAGCAAATATACACTGAATTCTAAACGTACAGATTAATTTACTGACACATATCTTACAGCCAAGAAAAGACAATTTTATATCTTAAGAGAATTCTGTGTTTCCTGTAAAGAGAAATCGTGATAATACACTGAATCGTAGAATTATACAGGTTATATTACTAAAACTCGTCTAATTTCAAGTCCTTTCTGTAAGTAACGCAATAGAGCCTTATACCTTGAGGCAAATCTTGTGCTTCTGTGGAGACCAAGACAAAGGGTAGCTGTGTGTTGTCCCAATGTGCGTTTTGTCTGAAATATCTCCACATTTGTATGAAGAATGGAAGCAATGCCCTCGAGTCTGTGTTTTTGTAAGGAAATTCGAAACCTTGGTGGTGGTGTTTGTTACGTGGGATGAGATGGAACAGAAATAGAAAAAACAAAGACAGAGAAAAGACGAGACGGTGAAGGGAATATAAGTAAAGAAGCCAAAGAAACAAAGAAAGGAAACACTAGTCACTGAAGGAAAGGCAAAATAAGCTGCCACGTTTCTCTGGTGTGAGTCACGCTAATTATCGCTCTTTCCCTCAGTGTATTCTCTTACTCTTATTTTATGGTGTCAAGATTATCTCCTTCTATCTCCATAATTGTCTGAAGGCGGCCGCTGAACCCTAAAGTAGTAAGTCAGTGTGTGTGTGTGTGTGTGTGTGTGTGTGTGTGTGTGTGTGTGTGTGTGTGTGTGTGTGTGTGTGTGTGTGTGTGTGTGTGTGTGTGTGTGTGTGTGTGTGTGTGTGTGTGTGTGTGTGTGTGTGTGTGTGTGTGTGTGTGTGTGTGTGTGTGTGTGTGTGTGTCTCCCGCTTTCCAAAGTGAGTCCACTACATAGATGTCCAGATTAGTGAATATACCTCTAGCATTCTATTGTAAGGTTGGGATTCTGTTCTTTTGAAATCTAAAAGATATTGAGGAGAGAGAGAGAGAGAGAGAGAGAGAGAGAGAGAGAGAGAGAGAGAGAGAGAGAGAGAGAGAGAGAGAGAGAGAGAGAGAGAGAGAGAGAGAGAGAGAGAGAGAGAGAGAGAGAGAGAGAGATGTAAGTTTAACGCGTACTGACATGCTCCTGAAGGGAATGTAAGGATAGTAGCAGGTGTAAGAAAGAGAAAACCAACCATCGTACGCAAAATTAAGACAA
>NC_059301.1:14752253-14754753 GCF_017591435.1 Portunus trituberculatus
TCATCCCTTTTACCACAAATCACTTTACTCCATGACTCTTGAATACACACCATTCCTTTATCTTCCTTTCTATTTCCCTATTATTTCTCCCCCATAGCGTTGAGTTTGACATGCCTTCAGTACGATGTGTGAGTGTACCAGCCTGCCCTGCCCTCCGTCCCTCCCCTAACCTTCGTATCGTATTCGTGGCAAGCGTGTATATTATTACTTGTTTTTTTCATTTCATAACTCGTTCCTATAATCCTTTTGTGTTGTTGCTTCGTGTGCATATATTTTTTTCTCCTTTATTTTTCTTTCTTAGTGTCTCTGTTTATAATTTTTTCATTGGTTAATTTTTCACACGTAAGAGAGAGAGAGAGAGAGAGAGAGAGAGAGAGAGAGGGTAGTGCTCCAGAATTTTTGGCTAGTCTTGGTTGGGTATGCGAGTGGGAGGCGCTGGAGAGAGAGAGAGAGAGAGAGAGAGAGAGAGAGAGAGAGAGAGAGAGAGAGAGAGAGAGAATGTAAAACAGGTATAGAGCGTGGAGGGAAAATATGATTAGGAAAGAAATCACAAATCAAGAGAGAGAGAGAGAGATAGGAGGGACAGGTTGGGTGAGGCGGGGGGGTTTGAGAGCGGGAAGGTGGAGGTACGAAAGTGGGAGTGATAGAAAGGGGGGAAGAGAGGGAGGGAGGGTAGAGGAGAGGGAGTCAGAAAAAGAGTGCATGACTTTGTGCGTGGCTGTACGAGTAATAGCGTTTCAGTTTGTCCCCGGGTCTCCGTGTGTGTAGGAGGGAGAGTGAAATAGAGCGAAAGAGAAGGCGTGAGAGAGGGACAGCCAGAGAGAAAGAGAAAGAAATCGAAAGTGTGGTAGAGAAATAGGAGGTAGGACTAACTGATTGACAGACCTTCACACGGACAGGTAGGAAAGTAGACCATTTGGAAAACTAGCACAGCCTTGACTGACATACTTGTGCCAGGCGAGACATAGCACGTGTGAGGACCCATAGCCAAGACTCGACACATTACACACACACGCACACACATACACACACAAACCCACACAAAGTAGAGCCATACACACTGGGCGATTGACCTTTGGGAACCCACAGTGACGGACAGACCACTGGGAAAGGCGGACGACAGGGGGAAATAAGAACAAGAGGGTTAGAAGACAGAAGGGGAAAAATCAGAATGGCTGACAGGGATAAGCCTAGACGGAAGACCCGCGGTGACGTGCTGAAGTCTGTGGTGGCCATCGAGGTGGCGTGTTCCGAGGAGCGCATGAAGGCGTCGGAGAGCAAGTACCGGAGGGTGAGTCGAGGCAGCAGACCGAACAAGACGCCCCGAAACTCCGTCACCAGTATTGATGATGCTCCGAAGACACAAGACGAACGTAGAGAAGTGGAAGTGTAGAGTGTATGTGTGTTAGTGTGTGTGTGTGTGTGTGTGTGTGTGTGTGTGGTCTTGTACGTATAGTTGGATGAGAAAGACAGAGGGTAGGCGTAAAATGATTTAAGATAAGGAAGTTTTCGGCAGGGAGACCAAGCAAGAAAGAGAGAGAGAGAGAGAGAGAGAGAGAGAGAGAGAGAGAGAGAGAGAGAGAGAGAGAGAGAGAGAGAGAGGAGAGAGAGAGATCGTGGGGTTAGGGGAGGAGGAGAAGGAGGAGGAGCCCGGGGGAAGGGGAAGGGGAATGGGGCCAGAGCCGGGGCTGCACGGTGCCAGAGAGCCAGTAGTGTGTCAGCTCAGTGCCGTCCGCCAGCACCCCACCCCTACCGGCGCCACCTGCCGCCTCTCCTCCTCACCTTCCTGCTTCTCGGCTCCTGCAAGCGGCGCCGCCTTCAGAGGAAAGAGCCATCCGAGGTCCGGCTCCGAGGGGGATCAGGTGGCACTCGCCAGATATCCACAGGTGAGGTGATAAGTGCGGGACGGGAGGGAGGCAGGGCGCGCCTTTCCGTGCGTCTTATAAATAGTGGTGTGCTGGGCGGGCGCTCGCTCAGCTGTGCTCTGAGAATGTCGGATGGGCGGGTATTTCAGGAGCCGCCCGCCCGTCGCCCCTGGTTCGTCAGGCATACACTCGTACTGAAGCAGGCGTCTTTGTCGTAATAATCTTCTGTTAGGATTTCCAAGTGTATAATTGTACTGTTTCATTGGCGAGTTTCTGTTTTAATTTTTCGCTAGTTACATGCGCATCGAGGCATAACTACTAAAGTGATGGTGTGTTGAGCTCCAGTATATATATATATATATATATATATATATATATATATATATATATATATATATATATATATATATATATATATATATATATATGTATATCCATTTTAATCAATTTAAGCCAACTGGTTCATCACGTTTCATCATATACTAATGCTTTCACACTATTTTTGTAAAGTGAAAGCCTTCCCGCCATTTATTCTTCCTACGGTCTCCTCTTATCTATCGTTTCTTCCTTTCTCATTTTTCTCACCGCTAGGAAATAAACTTCTTTTCTTGGAGAAGGCTTGTGGTGTTCCGAGA
>NC_059301.1:14759753-14824753 GCF_017591435.1 Portunus trituberculatus
CACACACAGACAAACAGGGAAAAAATGGTAAGCAGACTGGAATAAGAACAAGTGTACAAAGAAGTAATTGAACATGATATTCAGAAAATTAATAGTACAATATACAGTGGCGGTTTACATAACAGTGACTGCTTCTTACAAACTCGCCAACTGACGCAAAGTTAAACAAACAGACAGGCACGAAGGCCGACACAGACACGACAGACAAACCAAACCAGGCACACTTCGACAGAAAGGAAGAAGAAAAAAATCAAACACAAAAAAAGGGAAATGGAAAGGCACACACCCAAGCAGACAAACAGAGAAACACACACACACACACACACACACACACACACACACACACACACACACACACACACACACACACACACACACACACACACACACACACACACACACACACACACACACACACACACACACACACACACACACACACACACACACACACACACACCTGTAATGTCGCTACCCACAAAAAAATACTCATTCAATAAGAATAGAGGTTATCCAGTACTCGTAATGAAAGTGAAGTACCAAAGACGTCACAAAACATAAAACTCATAAACACTCGGAAGAAAGAAAATAAAGAACAACACACAAGGAAGAGAAGGAAGAAAAAGATCTCGAAATAAGACTACTACAAGTAAATAAGAGAAAAACAAAGCTGAAAAAAGACAAATATGTATACTTTGAGAAAAATTAAATTCATAAACAAACAATATACAAAACAAGCCGCAGATGAGACTGGAGAAGAAAGAACAGGAGGAAGAGGAACAGAGATAGAAAAAGGGGTGAGGAAGAGAAGCGGTGAGAGTGGCACAGTGTGAGAGATCAAGGTGGTAGGAGCAGCATGTGTGTGGCGGAGGTGGGGAGGGGGAGATGGAGAGGGTGCGAGGACAACTCATCGCCTCATTACTACACCTGTCATACATATGTCGCCCTAAACGAACTACCATTGGCCGGACACCCTTACCTGTCCATCTGGCACACCTGTTGGGTCGGTACGGGGCCTCGGAGTGGTCGGGTGGTTCCTCCTGACGAAGGTGAAGGAGGGCAGGGAGTCAGCTGGTGGGTGGGGGAAGGGAGGGGCGAGAGTTCAAGGTCGTGTGGCGTGTTACTAACTCACGCCGACGAAAGAGAGAGAGAGAGAGAGAGAGAGAGAGAGAGAGAGAGAGAGAGAGAGAGAGAGAGAGAGACGTTAATTAAGATCTAATCCAAACAACCATATAAAGAAGAGAATCCGATACCTTAACCATTCCCTCCTCTTTCTTCAGTCATCCTTCTTCCCTCTTTCCTTCATGTCCCCCTTTCAACCTCTCTCTCTCTCTCTCTCTCTCTCTCTCTCTCTCTCTCTCTCTCTCTCTCTCTCTCTCTCTCTCTCTCTCTCTCTCTCTCTCTCTCTCTCTCTCACACACACACACACACACACACACATAGAGTACCCAGGTGATGGAGGGAGGGAAGGAGGGAGGAGAAAGTGCCTGGCTCGCTGACTCACGCCCCAGTAAAAACACAGGAGATAAGGTCACACTCCAGACTGCCTGACCTTGCTGCTCTGACCTACAATGGTAATCAAACACAACATGGGCCGACCCGTGTTGAGCTGACATGTTTTGCCTCATGTCTTTGACGCGTCCACATGTGTGTGTGTGTGTGTGTGTGTGTGTGTGTGTGTGTGTGTGTGTGTGTGTGTGTGTGTGTGTGTGTGTGTGTGTGTGTGTGTGTGCCAATAATGTTCATAGTTACTTTTATTCTTCATAATGTATAGCCAAGGCATTTTCTTCTTCTTCTTCTTCTTCTTCTTCTTCTTCTTCTTCTTCTTCTTCTTTTTCTTCTTCTACTGATTAAGAAAATATATACATGTATGGTTATATTGTGCTTTTTATGTTATAGATACCCAAAATATATAAGAAGCTTTTTCTTTTTTTTCTTTTGTATTATCAATCCATTAATTATTGTTGTTGATATTATTTTTGTTGTTGTTCATGGAGGTGATGGTGGTGGTGGTGGTGTTTGTGGTGTTACTCTTATCATCTTTATTTTTGGAATGGAAGAAGGTAAACAGAAGGAAGAAGTAAAGTCAGGAAGCGGGTTCAGAGAGTATGTAATGAGGTTGTACAGGAAAGTGTTAGAGGAGAGATTTTGACGAGAGTATCGAGAGAAGAAAGTGTTAGGATCGAAGAAGGTTGTGAGTGAATGTATCGGGAGAGGGAAGTGTTTGGGCAAGCAAGGAGGTGACAAAGGAAAGTAAATGATCTTGCCCAGCCTTGGTGAGAGGGAAAGTCATCTTTGCATTTGATTTTGTCTCGCCAATGAGATGTGCAAATAATGATGATGCTGATACAACTATTGCTGCTGATGGCCCTGTTGTTGGTTCATCCACTACATATTACTACTACTTAACTACTACTGAAAAATCTAAGAATTGTTCACTATTTTTGTTCTTATATTTCCCTCTTATATACCTGACTATCTTCACTTTTTGAGGGCATCGGGCACATTCATTTGTTCCCATTATTCTTTCCTTCTCTAATTCCTTTGGTAGTCAGGTTCGTATTAAGAAACGCTTCGCTCTCTCACCACAGCTATTTTCCAAAACCACAAAGATGATTAGCAGGGTTTTCAAGAGTGTTTCTGCAGTTAATAATGAAGAAATTTTACCATTCTACCTCTAAAACCATAAAAACATCTTAAAAACTCGTATAAATCTGAACAAAGCTTTTTTAAATAGTGGAGGTGAAGCACAGAAGTGTTTGAGAATACGAGCCACTGACACGTGTGTAAAACATTATCATTTGCTTGCGACCTCAATCTACTTTTCTTCCTCTCTCCTTGTTTGTTTCTTTGTCGATCTTTGTACAGTGCATCTTGCTCTGTTCCTCCCCTCTAGTTTGTCGACTTGTTCAAACTGCATTAAGAGCTAAAACCCAAAGTGTGTCTTCCCCAAAAAAGGAAGTTTGTGTATATATCAATCTATCGTATCTAGCTTTACTATATTTGCCTATTTATATTTGCCAACTCTTTTTTCCACTACTGACCTTAATGTTAAAAGTTGATTGTCACCCAAACACGACTCACTGGAAGCCTGCATTTAATTTTCTCCCGATCTGAAGTGCAAGAGAGCGTACTGGAGTGAAGAGGCAAAACTGACGAGCGTTGTGTACCAGACCACTGATGAATGACACGAGAAATGGAGAGAGTTGAGCTTTACGGAGTCATCTTTGTGTTTTGTCGTCTCCATCCTTTTATCTATCTATTTTTTTTAGTAATTGTAGTAGTAATAGATAGTAGTAGTAGTAGTAGTAGTAGTAGTAGTAGTAGTAGTAGTAGTAGTAGTAGTAGTAGTAGTAGTAGTAGTAGTAGTAGTAGTAGTAGGAGGAGGAGGAGGAGGAGGAGGAGGAGGAGGAGTATTGTTATTATTATTTTGCTCAAGATAAACCTATTGAAATAGCCGAAGACAGTCACACATACAACCAGTGTTACGAATACACACACACACACACACACACACACACACACACACACACACACACACACACACACACACACACACACACACACACACACACACACACACACACACACACACACACACACACACACACACACACACACACACACACACACACTGACTCACAGAAAACATGGTCACATAAACCCACGCATACATAGTTAAGCAGGAAGACAGGCACTTTCTCTCTCTCTCTCTCTCTCTCTCTCTCTCTCTCTCTCTCTCTCTCTCTCTCTCTCTCTCTCTCTCTCTCTCTTCATCAATTGCACTCTCATTGACTAACGATACGCCGCAGTATTATATTCACACAAACAAAGGCAAGGGCACAGGGAGGAAGAGGAGGAAGAGGAGTAGAAGGAGGAGGGAGGAGGGTTGCTGGTATAGTCTGCGGTTGCGTCATTTTGCCTTTATTTATTTGCGTTGTTGCGTGCACTTCTGATTGAAATGGCGTCACAATCTTCAGGGGATGACGTCACCGGCCTGAGAGTCTGTTTACACCCTTGTAGTCGCTCGGTCGGTCGGTCGGTCGGTCGGTTGGCTGGTCGGCGCCGCCACTCGAAAGCACTATGACCCGTGTGTGTGTTTAAGTTTCCCTCTCAACACGCCGATCACTCGCGAGGTTCTTAATGTTGGCTGATGCTGCTGAGGCTTTTAATGGGAGCTTTTAGACGTGGTGTGTGTGTGTGTGTGTGTGTGTGTGTGTGTGTGTGTGTGTGTGTGTGTGTGTGTGTGTGTGTGTGTGTGTGTGTGATGGGTGTGTAGCTATGTGTGTTCATTAGGAATTTTTGCTGCAGTAATCACATTGTTTCTTCTATCTTGAAGTTCTGAGTCCTCTGTATTCAAATTCTAACTTTAATCACATCTTACTGATTAATTTCGAGAAGAATGTATCGTCTTCAATAATGGCAGTTGAGGGAGGCATCAAGTTACCCCGTGCTACAAATGTAATAGTGCTGCTCATGTGGCGAATCTTGATTATGTAGTACACAAATCAACACTCAGGGTATGAAAATAAACTTAATTAATCCAGGAAACTTAGAACACCAAGTAAACTGGAATATCGTCAAGCAGAGAGGAGAAAGTAACGAGAAATAAGAAAGAATAATGAAGTTTTTTTAAGGTGAATTTCGAGGAGGGACGCTGATGAGGAGGTTAGGATGATGGAGTTGCTTGTTGAGAGACTGAGATGGACATGAAGGGCAGAACTCGACAGCCAGCTCGCGAGAGGGAGGAGGAAGAAGAAGAAGAAGAAGAAGAAGGAGAAGAGCATGCTTTTCCCCTGAGTACCAACCACTCGGCGTGACAGGAGAGTGGGCGACACCGTCGTGTGTGTGTGTGTGTGTGTGTGTGTGTGGGAGAGCGCTGAGTATTATCTCGCACTGCCTCAATGGTCTAAGGGAAGTGCTTCAGTCAAGGGCGACGGGCAGAGACAGGCGACAAGAGTAAGAGGGTGATGAGGGAGACAGGGAGAGGATATAGACCATAGAGAGAGAGAATAAACTAGTGAGGCGAGGCGTCACTTTGCATTCGTTGTTCTTTGGCCTTGAGTGAGCCTTGCTTGTTGTGCATTTTTTTTTTTTTTTTTTTAAGGAAAGAGGGTATTTTTAGAAGGAGTGGTGCCGCTTCCGCTCGTGTTTAACTCTCCAGTGGGAGGAAAGAGAAAGAGAACTTTATTTGGACGAGCTATTGGTGATCTCTCTCTCTCTCTCTCTCTCTCTCTCTCTCTCTCTCTCTCTCTCTCTCTCTCTTTTTTCTATTTATACCGTGTGGGCTTTTTCACGGGAATTTATGGGCTAAAGGGGATACTTTTTGGGTACCTCCTATCTCAAAGCCCACCCGCTAGGAAACCGTTGCCCCGATTGAGGAAGCCCAACCTACACTCGGACCGTGGACAGGATTCGAACCCGTGTGCTTGGAGACCCCTCGGTCCCCAAAGCACGCATGGTTCCACTGTACCACGGCAGCCTCTCTCTCTCTCTCTCTCTCTCTCTCTCTCTCTCTCTCTCTCTCTCTCTCTCTCTCTCTCTCTCTCTCTCTCTCATGATTTTTAGCAAAACTCATCATCGTAAGTTGAATGTGTTTGCTTCAGAGGGGATACATCAGGAATGTCCTCGTTGGGCATTGATGTGAATACCTCGCGCTCACCTCTGCTCCTTTTAGTTCTTACTCGTCCAGATCTCTTTAGTGTGCTATCCTCGTGCTCCTCCACGAACGTTAACCTCGCTTTTTAGTTCCCTCTTGTGCCTGGCGATGATTGTGACTTCCTTCCTTGAGCGAATGGCACCGAGTAGAGCCGTTTTTCTGCAGTTTACTCACTCGTTAAGTGGTCTAT
Organism: Portunus trituberculatus; assembly: GCF_017591435.1. Classification (NCBI taxonomy): domain Eukaryota; kingdom Metazoa; phylum Arthropoda; class Malacostraca; order Decapoda; family Portunidae; genus Portunus; species Portunus trituberculatus. Next base: position 14,765,603 of record NC_059301.1, read on the forward strand.
GAGTGGCCGTGTATATGACAGTCTTAGGAGGTTGTGTATCTCCTTGAGGTTCTCCGCTTGGCTGGTTATTTAGGCTTCCCTGCCGCCCTCTTTGAAGTTCTTCCTTTCTTCTCTTTTAGGAGATACTTTCAAATATACACATACACACACACACACACACACACACACACACACACACACACACACACACACACACACACACACACACACACACACACACACACAAACATTAGCCTGCCAAGGCCAGCTATCCAATAAAGAAATAAAGCCTGCTATGTTCTACTCTGAAAATAAAAACTTAATGTCCGTATAAAATGTTACATCTCTCTCTCTCTCTCTCTCTCTCTCTCTCTCTCTCTCTCTCTCTCTCTCTCTCTCTCTCTCTCTCTCTCTCGCACGTGGTTGGTTGTTTCCCTCTTCAAACACCTCGAGAGTTCCACTTCGGCCCAGCGGTTCCTCTTCCCATCTTCAGCTCGGGCAACAAGCATGCTCTTGTCTCCTCTTCCCTACCTCTGCCGACACTCACCCGCAGCTATATATAGGCGCCTACCCAATCTTTTTTTAGCTCCTCGATGCACCGGGAAACACTACACTGAGACGCAGCCTTCAAGAATTCTTTTTCTCTTTTTTCCCTGTAACGAGTATAGTTTAGTTGATATGAGGGACGAGTGGGGATTAGAGGAAGGAGAGGAATATAAAGTTTTTTATTCTTATCTCATCTTCGTACTATAGTTGTGTGTGTGTGTGTGTGTGTGTGTGTGTGTGTGTGTGTACGTGTGTGCGAGCGCGCCTTCAGTTGTTGTTTTTCATCTACTGGTTCTGTTTCTTAGTGTTCTTTTTTTCCAAGCTAACATTAACTTATCTTTAACCTTTCTTTCTCTTCTTAACCTCCCTCCCGTTTTCTCTCTATTACAAGTAAAATTTCATTTCCATTTCTTTTTCTTTTCATCGTGATAAACGAAGACGAAGGTGTATTTCATAGTTCTTCTTCTTCTTCTTCTTCTTCTTCTTCTTCTTTTCTTCTTCTTCTTCTTTCTCAACTCACCATCTTCTCTTCCTTCTCTTTCCCTTCCTCCTCGTTCTCGTTCTCGTTTCCGTCCTATTATAGTCAGCCGTCAGTGCTCACCCATTACCTGGCATGACCGTCTGCCTCAGTAATTCCGTACAGTTAGACAGAGGAAGTGCCAGGAAATGTGGTATGGCTATCTCTCTCTCTCTCTCTCTCTCTCTCTCTCTCTCTCTCTCTCTCTCTCTCTCTCTCTCTGACTTTATTCTTTTATCGGTTTTTTTGTTTTGTTTTGTTTTTTTCATTTTATTACACGCAGATCATGACATTCATTGCACCTATTCTAAATGTGTCTTCTCTTTCAACTCAGCTTAAAGTCATTTTTCTTACACCTCACTCGAAAACACACGCACGCACACACACACACACACACACACACACACACACACACACACACACACACACACACACACACACACGGTAACAATTTAGTGGTACATCCAGAGATTTATGATTGAAGTCAACGTTTTATCTGTATTTTCATTTATTCAGCATTTTCCCTCCCCTTGTCTCTACTGTGGCATTCAGGACGGGACGGCGACTCTGTTCTTAGTTGATGGCGGTGATTGTGATGCGTACTTCGTTGCTGATCGTCATGCTCAGGCTAGCTGTTCCATTACTCGCTTCACCACGTGCCGATATGACGCTCGTAACTCGTTCTCGCCTTCCTTCTGAGTTTTGATGGTGTTGTTGTTGTTATTGTTGTGGTTGTTGTTGTGGTTGTGGTTGTTGTGGTTGTTGTTATTGTTGTTGCTGTTTTTGTTGCTGTTGTTGTTGCTGCCGTTGTTGTTGTTGTTGTTGTTGTTGTTGTTGTTGTTGTATCTCTTCTTCTTATAATTATTATTATTATTCTTATTCTTATTCTTATTCTTCATCATCATCTTTTTCTTCTTGATGTTCTTATCTTTACATGTAGGTCTGTGTGCAAAGACACCAGTGTACAACATGTGTGGGTAACCGTGACTATGTGAGTTGAGTAGGAGGAAGAGCTGGGAGGGAAGGTATGGGGGAAGCTGGAACTGTAGAGACCAACGGCAAGTGCATAGAAAATAAAGATTTGAAGAATGCTTAGGAGTGCCAAGTGTAAAAGGAAGAATGTTAATGAAATAAAAAAAAAGTAAATAGATGAATAAACGCAAACTATACGTAGCTACCACTTTTTTTATTGTTGAATTGCCATTACTACTGAATTCATTACCATCATTCTACTTAAGTGAAAAAAGGTTTAGAGAGAAGAGAGGAAAAAGAGGGGTAACTGACTTGACCTTAAGAGATAGACACTCGCCAGGGAGGGAACGGGAGCTGGTGGATGCGGAAAAGTCTGCTGGGAAAAGTTGGCAAAGGTTAGCAGAGTATCTTGAGGGAGGTGTTTGACTAAAATGACCATAAGTAAATGTATCGAAACTATAATAGATGATAACGATGATGATGGTGGTGGTGAAGGTAGTAACAATGGTAGTGATGATGGTAATGATAGATTCATCACACGTGTTCTTTCTAGTTGTGGAGTGCTAGTGGTCATGACTCACACTTTCTTCTTCTCTCCCTCAGGCGCCAGCAGAGCCAATTGAAGGGCGGCGGCATGAACACAGGTGAGTATGTTGCTGCTTCTTCTTTTCTTCTTCTCCTTAGCCCCTTCAGTACTGGGACGCATTTCCACCTTGAGTTTTGGGCATGATTAGGCCCTTTTATTTACATTAGGAAGGGTCTATGGAGGTAAGGTGATTAATGGCCAGTCTTCACTATTTTAATCCTTCATATAAGTTTCTGAAGCTTTATAAAATCACCAAATAGCAAGCAGAATGAATATAAAAACACGCCATGGTATTCAAGAGGTTAATTCTTCATCCCCCCAGGCAGTCTTCGAGGTTCTTTAATTCTGACAAACGCTATACAATTACCTCGCTGTTTTTCTTTTCACGAGTATGTAATAAAGGAAGAGAATCAAATGTCTTAGTAAGAACATCATGGACCTCGGAAACATGAAAATCTATCACTTGATCATATTATTGTTCACTTTCATGTCAACAAGTGAACGGGTTTGAATACAATGTCTCAATACCTACACATGTAGAGAAATGTGTGTGCCGAGATGGTAAGGTAAACATCGTCTGTCAATTACGTATCTCCGTGTTGGTAATATTGCAAGTTGTTTTCTCTTCATGCCCGGCCTCTGTAGTAATGACGTGCGCATCTTGAAGATTATGTGGCCCAACAGCGTGATTTATGGTGATGAATGCATGACGCACGACCGAGAGGGAGTAATTATAAAAGACCCGATTGACATGACTGGGAGGCAGCCAAGGCGTCGAGAAGCAGGTCACGACGCCCGCCAAGTGGACCATTGGGTGAAGGCGACGGCGGCGGCAGTGTAGGGACTTGGTGCTCCCATCCAGCATATAGAAAAATCAAACATGAATAAATAAACGGCCATAATAATAATGATGATAAAACTTACAAAGCAAATCATTTTAACGCTAATTCGTAAACGTACATGGACAGAAATTACATCAGCGTCGTGCTATGGTAGGCTACCCCTCGGTGATCGTGCCTCCTTGCGTTACCATTAAGTCATAAAATGGTGTGTTAATTGGATTTGCTGTTACCATTTTGACTGCGGGGACTGTTAATGTGTAGTTTCTTATTATATTCCATCTGCACACGTGGGCTGCATAGGATCTTGATCAAGGCCCAGCATAACAAGGTGTTCAGTGACTGCCAACTTACATCAGTGAATTTCCACAACCAGTCTACGGTAGTATCTTGATGTTGCGACAAATGGAAGGTGCTACGTGAAACATATTCTATTCATGTGATTTCATGTGATTTCTGTAGTTTGGTAAAATTTCTTAAACGCTGGAGACGATAGACCCACAAATATAATGCAGTGTTGTAAAAATGGTATGATTTGTTCTACCACAAGTTGAAGCATCTGACCAGCTAATAGAAATCGCTGCTGCTCGTCTCAATGGTGCCCAGGAAAAGCTAACAAACCCATTTATTCACTTAATTAACATGGCCTTTAATATCGAACTTTTTATACAACATTAAGTTTAGCAAGTCATCAATTTTTCATCTTTCCAGCGGGAACCTCACTACCACCACCACCACCACCACCCATCCCCACCGTCCTCCCTTCCTCTCGTCTTCCTACTGAGGTGAGCACCATATTTGTAAACTTACATTATAGTTTTCTATGGTTATTGTTATATCAAGAAATTATATTCAAATTAATTGTATCTTACTTGATGTAGAGAACATACGTGATGTGGTTAATACTGTCACGAGTCACTACATGATTGGTGAGAATTAGATATCACAGTAATCAGTATTTGCAGATAAAAAGGAGAAATTTATGTACAGGAGACATGGAAGACGGAGGCAGACTTAAAACAGTAGGTAACCCATAGCAGAGAGAGAGAGAGAGAGAGAGAGAGAGAGAGTTCAGTAGTGTAGTGAAAGCAATATTTATGTCAAGGTCATGTCAGGAGGTGGTCTGGTAGAGAGGGAGACTCCCACAATATGGTACCCCTGCTGAGAAGGGAGGCCATCACAGATCTACTTATTTATAGTTACCATACATAGTTACCTTTACGTTCAATTTATCATCTTTCTCTTTTCTCGTCTGAATGTTTAGAAAAGTGTGCAATGCTCCTCAGCTTCACACCCTCCACGATTTATTTTTGTTCCTTGACACAACACCGGGATGCTGATGGAAGCTTCTTGGCAACAGGTCTTTCAGATTCCGACACATCACTCTGAGTAGAAAAGAATGATGATATGTGAATAAACTTAAGTTTCGTAATTTTCTTGAGCCACTATCACATCAAAGTATCAAATCTACATCGCTGAATTTCACTTTTCAACAATATGTGAAGAAACAGTAGCAGGAATTGTAAAATGGTGATGTTGTATAGTAGTTACTTATAGTAGGCTTAGTTGGGGAGAAAATGTGCATGTGAGATGTAACATACAAAGGCTCTTGTGGCTGTCCTACTACAATTAAATTAGTTTGTACCTATACACAATGAAAGAAAACAATTATGATCAGGCTTAGCTGTGGCGTGTGTGCTGTGTGGACGTGGAAGTGAGCGGTGGATTCAATACTGTGAGAATTTTAATGCAAATTCAATTTTCTTTTTTCTTAAATATATGAAAAAAAAAATTATGTTACATCCCCAACTCATTCTAATGAAGGTTTTGCCTGCAGATCCCGGCAAGAGCCCCTCCGGTCATGAATCCCCCGGCAGCCCTGGCTGGAGCAATGATGAAGGACAAGAAGCCCTTCACCTACACTCCAGGAGGGATTGACCTGTCAGAGATTAAGTAAGTGGCTTACCGTAACTTTCCTTCCACAGGTAGTGTACTGGAGATGTTCTGCTGTCGGACTGTTCATCTAGTATTGTGTCGTCTTGTTTTCAGTTTCAGTAATATTTCATTTCACAGTCAGTATTTCTTTCTTGTTAGACTGCTGTCTTTAGGCTTCATTACATGCTGATAACCTTTTATATCAATATCACGACATGACTGTATCAGTTTGCTAGTGTTTTCCAATCTTATGGTATTAATTCATACTTTAATATGTGAAACTCATCATTCCTCATGTACATACCTTGAGCATTTGTCACACTCATACAAGGAGTGCGTAGAGATAGAATCATACGTTGTTTAGATTCCAGTGGTGGAGAATGTTCATGATGTGTGAATGTGTGGCCTAACCTCCTGGTTGGCTTGACTGACTACTAGGCAAGTCCTGTCTCTAGTGTAACTATTGACCATCATTTGGTATGCTGACACTTCAAACTAAGTGTCTCGTGTCTGACCAGAGCTTGGCTGAGTGTTGTGCGTGTGTGAGACATGTTAGTGATGATCCAGCACGTTTACCAGGCAGGGACGTGGCGCCCCATGCACGTTTTCCTCCTCCTCCTTCACCACCACCACCACCACCACCACCACCACCACTACCACCACCACCACCCCGCCCCGCCCCTCTCCTTTCTCTCCTGCCCGGCTCCGCACAAGTGTTGGCACCCCCGCCCACAGGTCACCAAGGATGCAGAAGCGGCTGCTAAGGAATGCTCAGTTAGAGGGTGTGCGGCCATCACCACTGGCCCAGCAAACCCCCCAGGTCCCAGGTAGTTCCTCAGGAGCGGCACCTGCTGCCAGCCACGGCATAGCAGTACAGGTGCTGCCAGTCCCAGGCATGGGCATGGGGCCTCAGCTGCCTCCACAGCCAAGGGAACCACCTAAGGCCAAGAGGAATGTGTGTGGACCCCCTCCTCCTCCTCCACCCTTTGTAGTCGGATCAGAGCGCAGAGTCACCTTACCAGCACCCGCCCCGCCACAGACCACCATCACCTCTCCGCCCACCATCGCTTCTCCACCTACTTCCCCTCCTACTCAGGCGCACCAGCCCGTCAGTGACCTGGGAGCCTCCATCCCCGCGGCCCCGCCTCCTCCATCCTCGGGCTCCGCTGCGTGGCGCTCCATCCACCCCTCTGCAACACCTTCCGCCCCACCACCTGCGAAAGCTGAGCAACATGAGCCCTGCCCGCCCCCTCCACCACCACCCCAAGCTGTGAGGGTGCCTACTTCTCCTCTCTTCACTCAGGAGCCTCCTCTCTCTCCTCCTGCTGTAAGGTCACCTGTGGTGCAATCACCAGCAGTACCCTCATCACCTCATGCTCAGCAGGAACTCTCCTCTCAGCCATGGTCAGACTGGTCCCCAGCAATACCTGCCAGTGATTCACAGACTGTGGCTGATGATGCACCTCAGCTGTATCATCCCCCAACCACTGACCATTTGCTCAAAGAGAGAGTGCTGTCTCCTGATGAAAGGGAGGAACAGCCAGACTTCAGTGTTGCTCCTTTGCCCTCATGGCAAGCAGCAGGAGGAGATCAATATTATCCTGCATCAGAGACTCCCACTGAGGAGCCTGCAGTTTCTGTTCAACTGACACCCAAAGACAGTGAATACAAAGACCCTTCACTTGTACAGCAGGCTTCACCTGTTGACATAGATGATGTCGGAGAGCCTTCACTTATCAGAGAGCCTTCACCTGTCCAGGAGTCTTTGTCAGTCAGGGAGCCTTCACCTGTTCAGGAGTTTTCACCTGTCAGGGAGCCTTCACCTGATCAGGAGCCCTCACCAGTGAGGGAGCCTTCACCCATCGAGATACCTTTGCCTGTCAAGGAGCCTTCACCTGTTGAGATGACTTTGCCTATCAGAGAGTCTTCACCTGTCAAGGAGCCTTCACCTTTCAAGGACTCCTCACCTGTCACCTCACCCTCCCCTATCGAGGAGCCTTCCCCTGCCAGGGACCCCTTCCCTGCTGAACCTTCACCTTCACAACTAGCATCATCCTCACCCATTAGAGATTCCTCACCAAGTGATCAAGAATCTTCCAGAGACTCTTCACCTGCCAGTCAAGCTTCCTTTAAAGAGCCATCACCAGTAACACAAGATTCTTCACCTGCTTCACCATTCTCTCCCAGACAGGAGTCACCTGTTGCAATGCCAGGCTATTCAACTCTTGGCCAGATACCTTCCCAGGAATCATTGCCTGTTGATGAGACACTAACTAAGGATAATTCTCCTATTCAAACACTGCCAGCCAAGGATCCTTCTCCTGTAAGCAGAGCATCAGCAGAATCACTGAACTCTGAACAACCGAATGTGTCTGAAACCTCCATTAGACATATGGAGCCACCACAGATCTCCTCTCCACCTTCCCTGACAGAACCTTCAATGACTGAGTCAGCACCATGGCGAAGAGCAACAGCTGAAGACACACCCACTGCACCAATAGAACAAACACCTTGGCAAACTATTCAGTCCCCTCAGACTGTTGCTTCTCCATCTCCTGCTCCAGAAAGAGAAGCAGAGGAACAAATTACTTCACCTGTAATACAAACACTTGCTCAAGATCCATGTCCAAGAAACTTGCCAGCATCATCTGTGCCAGGAAAAGAAGCTCCCTCAAAGCAAACCTCTCAGCCATGTCCTCCTCATGTTGCTCAGATCCCAATCCAGCAGACTGCAGCAATGAGTCAGCCATCTGTCAAACAACAGCAGCAGGCTGCCCCATCATGGCAGTCCCCAACACTAACTGAGCCAGAGCCTGCCCAGCCTGTCACACGGCACATCCCTGTACGCATGGCCTCTCCCCCTCCCAGATCATCTGTGACTTCACCACCAGTTAACACAAAAGGAACCAAGCTGATCCGACAGGCATCTTTGCCCACCAAACCCTCCTCACCACAAGTGTCTCCTCCAAATGCTCAACTTGGCTCCATCAGTATCTCCTCCACTAGTGATGGTGAGTCCCCTCTGTCTCCATTTAGTGACAAAAGTTCTCAGGGCAGCTCTAGTTCAGGCCTGGATCGAGCACCACTGCCTTGGATGTGTCCTCCAAAGCAGGGCCCATCACCTCCTCCCTTCATTGTGTCGCCACCTCCAAATGCTCAACAGAGACACCTGAACCAACTGAACCGCATTGTACGACAAAAATCTTCAGGACCAGAGTTGGCTCCTTCCCAATCCCTCTCTCAGGCCACAGTCATACCTCAGCCAGAAGTGTACCAGCATCCAGGAGTCCAGAGGCAGTGGTCATTTCCTGCAGCACAGCACCAGCAGCAGCCACAACCACCTAGAGTACAGCAGAGCCAACCACCACAACAACGAACCCGCACAATTCCAATCCACATCCAGACTCCAAATCAGAGCCAAAGCATCCCTGTCCATGTACAGCGGCAGCAGCAGCAGCAACAGCCTCAGGCTAGAGAGCGCATCATTCCTATCATGATTGAGCAAGACACACCATCAAATGACTCAGCTCAAAATTCTTCACACTTATTTCCATCCCAACAAGGGACCTTTATACCAATCAATATAATGCGGCAGCAGTCTGAGCCAAACTACCAGCAGACCGTGCAGCAACAGCCAGCCTACCAGTCTCAGCAATCCTTCCAGCCACAGCCAACCTTCCAGCCTCAGCCAGTGCTTCAGCCACAGTCAACTTACCAGTCACAGCCGGCTTTCCAACAGTCACAGAAGTGGCAGCATCCTCAACAGCCACAACAGCAGCAGCAGCAGCAGCAACAACAGCCTTGGTCAAATGCTCCCAGAACAGCATTTTCTCCACCACAGTTTCCTTCTTCATCGCTGATTGGAGGTGCAAATGGAGCATTCGTTCCCTACAACTCCCCAGCTGGCCTGTACTCCAATAATAGTGCCTTAGATGCCCTCCACCAGATGCAACAAAGCCTAGAACAACTCAACTCAGGCATACAGAAGTAAGTCCCTATCTCCTGGCTCCCAGCCTACCTCAAGGCCTCCATCAGGACACTCCTACCCATCCTCACTTGTGGCTGCCCAGTAATCCAAGAGTGTTGTAATCTTTTATGTTAATTTTTTTAGTTGATATATTTTTTGCCTTATGTTAAATCTGTAACAGATTACTGGAAGAAAGACATAGCACTCACTTACCAAGTGTTTGAAAGCGTGACAGTCAAATGCACATTGTTTTCAGCAGCACTTTAGCATTGTGATCAAAAGTTTTGATAACGAACTTGATAGAATAGTGGCTAATAAGCTTTCTATGAGTTTTGTTTACTATATTTGATTATGAGTTTTCCCAAGGGCAGTTTTTACATGCACTAACTAACTTAATGCATCTGGCAAATGCCCTTTGGTGGCCTTAGAGCTTAATAGGGTTTTGTCCCTTTGTTGCAGCGCGTTCCCAAGGTTCATTCAGAAAAAAATGTCGGACTCAATAACACCAAGGACAGCTCATTCTAGGTACTGTGTTGTAACAGGCCTTGCTGAGTTCACATGTGTTTGTGTGTGTGAGTGTGTGTGTGTGTGTGTGTGTGTGTGACTCTACTCACTTTGCCTGTTAGTTAAGTAGCATTGTGTGGTGGTGATGACAAACATTACAGCCCGTGCTCACCTTGAGGACTGTGAGGCACAGAAAGTGGCTGTGATGAAACCTTCCTGTGTGTTGTGGTACTGTTAAGTAGTGTTCAGTGCTATCCTTTTGTAATTTTGTAAAGCAACACCATGAAATCATCCTGATGGTCATTGCATCAAGCTGTGAGTGGACGCAGAATTATACAAACACCCACAGCTGCTGCCTCAGCTGTCACTAAGTGTAATATCCATTATACATTATACATTATTCTCATGTTTGTGCAGCCAGATGTAATTTTTCCCATCAGAGTTGGTTTTACTGATTTTACTTCAATATTGTAATTTATCTCCTAATTGTGCATTTAAAGCTGTTCTATAAAACCCAGCAGTTAAACAGATATATGTATAATCAAGGTATCATAACAAAGTTCAGTATTTCCTTGTCTTAAATTGTTTTAATGATATTGCAACTAACTAGTTTTTACAGTATTTCCCTTGTATTTCTTTTTTTAATATTACCAGTAATTCATATTACTTTGTTCTCTCGTATTACAGTTTTCAAACATCAGTCATATAGTTTTATTTTGAATGTATAGTAGAATGATATTCCTGTGCTGAAAGAATATAATTATGAATATATATATATATATATATATATATATATATATATATATATATATATATATATATATATATATATATATATATATATATATATATATATATATATATATATATATATATATATATATATATATATATATATATATATATATATATATATATATATATATATATATATATATATATATATATATATATATATATATATATATATATATATATATATATATATATATATATATATATATATATATATATATATATATATATATATATATATAGAGAAACTGTACTTTAAAATCTTTGTTACATCTGATATGTTGTCTGTACCTTGCTGTAGTGTTTGTATTACCATATACATATTTGTAATATTATTTTGCAGTCACCTTTCAAACTTGACATACCTACACTACATATTGACACTACCACCAAAACATGAAAGTCTTTTGTCATTCACTGTAGAGCAGCTGGTAGATAAGAAATTGCCCTGCCAGAGCTTGCTGTGACTCCTTGTCTTCCCCACAGCTCCCCCAATCAAAATGGCAGCGACCAGGGGGAGTCAATGGCGCCTGTGCAGTCCCGTTCCTTCCGTGTCCTGCAGAATGTACTCAGCAACCAAGATGTGGCAGGTAATGGGTTGTTCAACTGACACAGTACATAGTAATGCAACACACATGACCATCATATGTGAGGTTCTCCAGATATACATATAGTGAATGAATACATACATATACAAAATATCATCAACATTATCATATCTGATCCTTTGAAGATAGTGATCAAACTATCTATATGATTTTTTAACAAAGGATAGGTATACTCTGCAATATAGAAAGACAGACAGTACCACCAAGGAATGGAGAGTGCTTGTGTATGTTGTATTGTAAATGTTTTAAGAAAAGAAAGTGTACTGACTATCACCATATTACTGGATATTGGATGTATAATGTTTAGGGCTAATTATTTTTACTTGTTGCTAAAGAAAAGATGAGGCTAGGTGTATGTGTGTGTGTATGTGGATGCTAATCAGTTTGGATCACTGTATGCAACATGAAGGAGTTGAAGGTAACTAAATCATGCCATAAGTGGAATTACCACACATGAAGACATTTCACTGGTTCAGCCTCAGTACCACTTGCTGTATGGCAGATGGTTGACAGCTGGTGGTGAAGAAAGATCAGCTCACTTTTCTCAGGGATGAAGTTTTTAAGCATACTTCACTGGCCTTAAAAAAATTACACCAGTCGTTTGGCAACAACACTTGTTATGTAGATGGCTTGTTATTATTGTTGTCACCAGATATTTTTAAATCTTACTTTTTTTTTTTCATTCGTCTATATGATATAATAGTTTCTATTTGTTGACATTTTCAAAGTAAATTTTCAGTCATACATGTTTACATAATGCAAAAAAATTGTGATATACAGTAAGATTATTGATTGACTTGATTTTTTACTTTTCCCTTAATACCTTTCCTCACTTGTGTGTATGCCAGACCTCAGTAATCATTGTTGTTACTCATTGCATGCATACATTTGATGTGAATGGAAACTTGAGCCTAACACTCTCCATCACAACCAGTGAGATGTTCCCTTTGAAGCTATTTATGAAGTCACTTATTCATAACTCTCCTTTCTACTTAATAATGTATTGGAGCATGATCAAGAAGACTCTCATGTGTATTTTAAGGAGAAAAAGAGCAAGTTTGATTTGTTAAACGGTAAAAGAAAAGCTTGTATCTAAAGTTCTTAACATTATATGTATTACATTGAGCACCATGAATTGTATCTTGCAGCCTTATTTGATCAAGTCTTTATCATAATCAATGGAAATAGTAATTTACCAATATGTAATGTTTGTGTTTACCTGAAAGTTTGTTTTCTTGTCTGTCTCTCTTTCTATCTTTTTGTCAGTCTGTCTTTATATGTCTTCTTGTTTTACTTTTTTCCTGTCCATCGTTCTGTCTGTGTGTGTGTCATATCAATTAAGCTCAATGCATTTTGAGGGAGGAAAACTGTTAGACCAAGGAACAACTTAGGTACGTACTTTTTTTGTGTTTGTTCCAACCGTGTGCAGAAACAGAGTTCTTCAAGCTCTCATATTTGTCGTAGCGGCGTGTCTTCACAAAATTTTGCCATGCTTCATACAAGACTACCAACAACCACATTCCTAATTTTTGTATGTTGCTCATAGATTATGCACAAAATGTCTTTTAGCAATTTTACTTCATATATATATATATATATATATATATATATATATATATATATATATATATATATATATATATATATATATATATATATATAAATCTTTCACCAATCCTGTAAATTCCATGCAAAACATGCTTTTAAAAGTGGATCTTATGATGAATAGTGTATGGAAGATACAGGAGTAGATCTGTATTATTTAGAATGACCATAGAAAATATCACAATGACCTCTAGAAAGAAATCAACATATATTGTATTTTGGACGAATGGCATAAATGCAACAAATACATATGTATGTAATTGCTCACTATTTGATTTTGGTGATCAAATCTTCATAAACAGATAACAGAGTTCAGATGTTTTAAAAAAAGATGTATGTGGATGTTTTTAGAAGCTGGCACCTTTACAGATGTTCCCTCTAATGGCGTACCAATGAGAGTAGAGGTTCCCCTTGGATCAGGCAGTCCCTCCACTCAACCACGAGGAGCTCAGACAAATTCTGGAAATAAGTCCAGTCCACAAAGAGGCTCCTTTTCTCAGGCCAGCAGTAGCCAGAGGGGGCCTGTGTCCCTTGCTAACATGGGGCAGAGAGGCTCAGTCAGTAGTGCTGGCAATCCCATCAGTCAGCTCAAGAGCAACTCAGACCAGCAACAGAACTGTACTTTTAAAGTGATTCCCATTCAGCAGGATGTCAAAATCACTCCTAAAATGGGAGGATTTAAGACTAATAACTCTAATGGCAATGAGTTGTCAAGCATTTTTAGAAATCAAGGTGAGCCACTTGATGTAACTTTAATGAAATCTTCAATACCTACATGTACTAATAACTTAATAATATTGAAATACTGTACACCATTAGTAGTATGCAATATATAGTAATGGCCTCTACTTATTCATTAATATTCCATGTCTCAAAACACAAAAGAAATATCTTTGCATTAATACTGCTCTTGGTGTCCCTGACTACCATAGTGCAAGTGTCCACTGACAGTGATGAGGCCCGCAGCCGAGGAGGTTACTTCCCACAGAGGACTGTGGTGGTCACTCAGTGTGGTAGGAATGAGTCTGTTCATGGTGGCGGGAAGCGAAGGGTAATGCATGCAGGTGCCTGGGATTGCACGTGGTAGTGGTGGTGATGGTGGTGGTGGCAACAATGAACACACACACACACACACACACACACACACACACACACACACACACACACACACACACACACACACACACACACACACACACACACACACACACAGTGCAAATGGATAAATTTAGTACAATTGGACACATTCAGAACATTAATGAAACTATGCTGAAAAGAAACAGTTACATTACTGTTGCTTCTACTGTTCACATTGGTTACTTCTATCAGGGTACTCTATTTTGTATAGCATTATGTCATAGTTTTATATATATATATATATATATATATATATATATATATATATATATATATATATATATATATATATATATATATATATATATATATATCATCAATATTATCGGAAAGGATATCATCTCAACATTCCATTATCTCATGAGCTGCTTTGGTAAAGGCTAGTTTTTGTTTTACTCAACTACTCTGTTATTACTCATGCTCAGAGATCCACCATTCCTTAACTAACAATACTTTTGTAACTTTTTATCTGTGATTTTTTTTTTTTTTTTTAACATGTCTCACAAGTCACTTCTTAATGACACTTCCATCTTGCTCTTTAACTCTGTACTCGAACACACCCCTCAGGTTCTGATGATGAAACCTCCAATTATATGCGACAGACAAAGCAACAATCTTATGGTCCTGTGCACCAAGAAGAGACTCAGCAAAGTAGTCCAAAACAACAGATGCAGCAGACCTATAAGAGTGTGCAGAGTGAAGGACACCCCAAGAGTCCTCATCATAAGCACTCACAGCAAAGTGATATGCCTAATTCATCAAGATTTTTCCGTATGCTGCAGACAATCACTGATACTTTGCCTGATGGAGCTGGTATGAAGCTCAAATGACTTGCTGCAAGCTTAGATCCCTCTGACAGTTCTGTTCAATTATAACTAGTTCCCTTTGACTCAAATTCAATAATTTGTATCCCTGTACATGTCCCTTTCATTGTTCATGTCTACCTTGTGTGCTGAAGTTAATAACCTTTTGTCAAGACTCAGTATGGACTTGTATGTACCTTAGAGGATGAGGAACAGTGTGAAAAGTATTCCATAAGGCAAGTTTGTAAGAGAAAATATGAAACCCTAACAATTCCATGCAAGCTGCTGCAGTTTGAGTACAAAGTGGTAACTGAAGTTTATTGAAAGTGCATATCAAAATTTATTTCTTTTTAGAATGCAAATACCAACATGAATTGGCTTTTGAGTATTATAAATTTAATGAATAAACACAACCATAAGCTAATACTTGAAATTCTGAATGAATGCTCATTCTCTTGAGGAAGGTACATGCAGAAAATCTAAAACCTGCATTAATAGGACTATTGTCATTCTAGTGTTGTCTGTTGTACTGATAAGTTCCAAGAAAACCTTTACCCACCCTTCCAGCTTGTAACCAGTGTAACCAGTATAACCAGTATCTACCATGCATGATTTCCTAACTTCACTAATAAACAATAAGGATACTTACTCACAATACTGAAACAACAAAGATATTTTTTTCAGGCATTAAACCTAACAAAATTATTATATCATATATATATATATATATATATATATATATATATATATATATATATATATATATATATATATATATATATATATATATATATATATATATATATATATATATATATATATATATATATATATATATATATATATATATATATATATATATATATATATATGAATATATGAAAATCTTGAAGAAAAATATGGCTAAATAACATTATCATTTGTAACTTTTGTAGTATTTATTAGTATCATTGTAGTCATGAATATTTTTTTAATGGTAGAAATTTGCTAGAATATTATTTTTTGTATGACAATTAAAATGCTGCATATGTAGTACTAAAACCAGCTCTGGTCATTATTAGTCATGAACATCAGCCTTTATGAGTAGAAACTGATCAACTGTGAGATCAAACTATCCATTCCTCTGTTTTTTGTAATCATCAGGATTAGAAATCTGGCAGCTCGTCTGATGGTCACTGACTTTCCTCTCTCTACTTCATTGGTTATATATTGTGTTGTCCAGTATCAGATTATTCTTAATTATTTCATGTATACTTTTAAAAATGGATAAGCATTGACCTCCATGGAGCTGACGGATGCTAAACAAGTCTTTCACAGCCTTATCCAATGTCACTCATCGTCCAACCTTCAACAGAGCCGCAGGGACCCGTCCACATTCCCAACTTACGTCAGCAACAGAAGCCAAGTCCTCTGCAGCAGCCGGTTCAGTATCAGCCCCCAACCCATTACCAGCCAACTTCCCTTTACCAGCAGCCAGGTTGTTATTTGTTTGGAAATATTTCTCAAGTTTTAAATGTTGTTGTTTTGCTTAATGATTTGAAACATATCTAGCTTTGTTGTGACATCATTGTTCTCACAGTGTTATTTGTAAATTAGGTCAGCAGTCTTTTCAGTACTAGAGCAGATGCTTCACAATTACATAGTATCTTGGTAAAATTTATTGAAGAGGGAAAGGAAAGAATAGCAGAGCTACAACAGCCACTGAAATATGAAGTAGATTAGTAATGCAATGAAGATATGGAAAAGAATAGTGGAGAAATTGAGAAGAAAAGTAAACATTAGTGAGGAAAAATTTTGTTTCAGTCAGGGAGAGGCAATAGAAATTTATTAGTTTCCTTGAGAATGTTAACCAAGAAATGCAAAGAAGGTCAGTCCCATGAAGTCAGTGAACATGACATGGAACGTGCAGACAAATTGATTCTTGTATGTGGGCAAAAAGTCTTGTGGCAAATTGATGTTCTGGCGAATTGGCATGTGGACAAAATAACATTAAAGCCTGTATATACATGGAATTAGAACAAAGCTTTGATCTATTAATTTATTTCATTACTTGTTTATTAAGTATGATTTCAAACCTCTTCTTGTATTCCATCTTGCTTTATTCAGAATCTAAAAATCTCACAAATGTTGTATACTATGAATTCATTATATCTTTATTAAAAGATATGTTTCACTACTATGCACACTGCTTATCTGGGACCATGTTGTGCAGGTGGTGTGACCAGCTCTGCCCCAACTGAAGATGCTCCTCCTGAGCCCAAAAAGTACATGGGAGGAAGCATCCCCTCACGATCCTTCAAGATGCTGCAAGCTTTGACATCTACAGATGATGGTAAGGCAGAATCATGTTATAACTTCTGGCAGTCTCGAGATTCTTTCATTTATCCAAGTTATTAAGCAAACATTTTTTATGGCAGTTGTTGATTTTGATACCAATGTAACACTGATTCTTTTCACCAATATAACACTGATGATTAGCAAATAACAATCAATATACGCAGGTCATAAAATGTGGCCTTTCATTAATTCTTTACAATGGATTCTCTTGCATTTGAAGTTAAATGTTCAAGAAAGATATACATACAGAGACAATAAAGTGCAGTGTAGCATAGTCAGACAAAGATGATGTAGTAATAGTTCACATATCTTGGTGAAACCATTGAGGCTTATAAATTTGTAATCTGCCATAATTCCCTTATTATTTTCCTTGAATATTTCACTTCAAGAGTCAAAAGATTACATTGTAAGTAAAGGAGCAAATGTATATTTACCTTGATCAAAGCCTCTTAGGACTAGCATTACAGCCAAATTTTGCTGTAAAAGACTCAAGATGGAAATGAACAAAATCCTTGAGTGTGTGACTGAGAGTTCAAAGCTTTCCTGCTATACATGCTTGGCCCAGCAAGTCATATGTTGGTGCTTGGGGCTCGCTGCATCTTCTTGGGCAGCTTTGTGTGGGGATAAGGATGAAGTGTAATGGGTTTTGTATATAACTGGTTCATTAAGTATTGCTTTGCCATCTCAGAAGTAGACATTATTGTAGAGAAATAGCTTCGGGTTCATAGTTTATAGGCTTTTATATATTTTTAAGTAATTATTCATTACTGAGTAATATTGTAATGAAAAGTTTAAGCTTTTCATTTTCAAAAGAATGATCTAGCAGGGCTCTTCAAGCTACATTCCATTATTGAACTATTGGAACAAAGTACATTTTTTCCTTGATATAGTATACCTTTCTCCAAAACACATCTCAAATTATGTGGAGTAAGGTGACACTGCATGACTGAGGATGATCCCTTTAGGATTAGGATTTATAATGTTTGATTTTAATTTAGAATTTTCTTGTGATTGTGAAAATAGATTTAGATTAACTGATATAGTAAAAATTTCTTAATTGGAAAAATCATTGAAAAGACAATCAAAATATTGTAGAATATCTTAAAAGTTGACAGGCTGATGCCAGGCCAGGGCATCCTGTAGCACCACACGCTGGTGGTTACAGCTGGTTTTGCCTCTTACAATATTACATGTATCAATAACACACTTGAGGTTTGGTTCTTGACACTCAATGAGCTTTCGTATTGTATATGGAAAGTAAAATGTTTCATTATGTCACTTTTGTCACTAGATATCACAGTCACTATTTGAGTAAAAGTATGTGTGAGATGTGTGGAACATCATACTCTCTATACATTTTCCTTTTTTTGTTTTGTTTTGAAATTAGTATCAGCAGATAAGAACTCAAACACTTTGACAAGTACTTTTATAGAAAATAATCTGTAATGAAGTTGAAACCAAAATTCTGCAGCAATGATTCTTCATCCATTTATTCATTTTTTTTCTTCATCTAATAAAATAGTATGCAATATGAAAGCACTCATAATTTCACCATTTTGAAAGGCACCCAATAAAACCCTCACCTGTCTGGAATGACAAGGTCTCAGTGTCCATGCCAGCAGAGGAAATCTGTCCACTGCTGTGCTCACAGCTCCTGCCTTGTGACACCAGTACCTCACCTCACACAACTCAACATTGACAATATACATTAAATTTGATCCTGTCTATTTACAGTGGGTTTTAATACAGTTTGTTGCTAATGTTTTCTTACAACAGAATGGCTTGCTGCACAAATTTCCTACCACATTTTATGCCTGCAGTTTGCTTTACCAGCTATTTCTTGCATGTTCTTTGTTTCTAGCATCAGACAACGGAGTTCCTGCCAATGGGTCAGAGGCCTCCCACCCAACTGACAGCGACACACAGCATGCAGGCAGTCAGATCCCCTCTCCTGCCTGGAAAACCCACATTCAGAGCTCCCCATCACCCCTATCCCCATCCTCTACTCCCACCACAACAAATGACAGTTCCTCTGATAGTGGGATTTTTTCTCCCTCCAAAGTATCTCCATCTTACACTACCACTGAAGACAGTAAAGTATACAGACATGTTTCTCCCAAGGTCACCACTGTTAAAACAAAGCAGGAACATGTTGTCAACCCAGCTCTCAGTCAAAAGAGTGTTACCTCTCCTACTTGGAAAAATAGTCATGCACCAAAATTTTTCTCTTCACATCCAACACCAACTGTAATCAAATCACAGGAATCAAATGGGCAGGATTTAAGTCAAGAATCTCCAAGAGTCATAAAGATTATGAGACAGGAGTCAACAAGCTCCCAAAACAGTCAGGAAGGAACTGAAGTACGTTATGAAGGAGGGCACATTCCTTCACGTGTGTTCCGACACCTGCAGACCGAATATCCAGATTCATCAGCTGATAATCATATGGTGAAACCTCAAGAAAATTCTAACATACAGCCACCACATATTGAGGTTAAGGCAATTCCCTCAAGGGTTGTAAAGTCTCATCAGACCAGTGGTCTTGAATCTGATAAATCAAGCTCCTTTGGGGAACTTGACTATCACTGTAATGGAATGTCCTCAACAGCTGCACACAAAGATACTGTACTGAAAGAACTCACTTCCCAGTTTGGGAGCATGGGTGTCAGGAAGAAGCCCAGAGCTGCACCAGGAAGAGTGTTCCGACACCTCCAAGATCAATATGACACACCAGAGGACGACCACCAGCAGGAAGTCCCCCAACAACAAACAGAGGATGCACCCAGCTTTGGATATCGAGGATCAAAGCTGCCTTCACCATCTTTTAAATTCCTGCAGAATCAGTATCACCAGCAAGACAGACCAGAGGAGACTTTCTGTGAGGGTGAACAAACTCACAATGCTCCAGAGTATGAGGAAGAGCCATTGCCTTACCAAGGGGCACGTCTTCCAGGCCGCACATTTAAGTCTCTTCAGGATAATATGGGTGCACATCCTTCAGTTTTCAAGCCAAGGAAGTGAGGATAAATCACTTTTAAAGAAAATCTGTATTCAGATCTATTAACGTGAAGAGGTTGTCACAAAAATACCTATATAAACTATAGGTTGTACAATTCATGTTTGGTTCATTCTTCACTCAATAGAAACAAATTTATTAGGTAGCATTATACAAGCTTACCATAATAACTATATCATATGTAACATTTCAGTACTAGCTCTAGCATCAAAGTACATCATTAATATATTTAAATACATGCATATACATATATTTTATGATTCTGATTACTACATATAGCTTGTATGTATGCAATATATATATATATATATATATATATATATATATATATATATATATATATATATATATATATATATATATATATATATATATATAAAACATGTCCATTAGTGGCATCTACTAGCCTTTACTATAGACTATTAAGTTGCTGAGATATACTCATCTCTCTCTCTTGTTTCAAGAACAATATCACCATCAGACTACTTTGAAAATTGCTCTTTGCAGAAACATGTGTTGATTGTGAATTGTGAATTGTGATATTAGTCCAGTATCTTCACACAGTACATTAGGATAATCTTGTTCATTGTTCCCCATAACCAAAAGATATTATATTTGTATCAATTTTGTATTAATTGTTCTTATTTTTATAATATGTTAGATATGAATTACAAAAAACTTTAGATAATTGATTTGGTTCCTCAGTATCACTGTTGTCAGCACACCCAGCCACACACACACACACACACACACACACACACACACACACACACACACACACACACACACACACACACACACACACACACACACACACACACACACACACACACACACACACACACACACACACACACAGTCCTCATTCCAAAAGTTTTATTTGACCCTCCATGATACTTTATGTTTTGTTTTGTTATGTTTTTGTGTTGGTAAGGTAGAGGATAAGGATATTGAATGTGTTCTTCAGTGTTTATGCATTTGATATAACTACTTATGGTTATTTTATAAAAACTGTGTTGCTCATATTGTCGGCAGTTACTGGATTATTAGCTCTTGGGGTAGATGGTGCATGCAGATTATCAAGTACTATCCAGTGTTGCATTAAGCATACCATTATATACACATAATAGCTCCATCACACCCATGTAGTGGAATCAAGATACTGTAACAAGCAATACATAAACTTTGAAGGATACCAAAAAAAACATCAACACGTTAAAATCTGAGGATGTAGCTCATAGATTAGTGGCATAGTTAGTCACCTGTGTCTGTGCTGCAGTTTTTGAGGCCTGTGAAAAATGTTTTGCTTTTATAGCCATGTTGAAAGTCATGCAGTATGTAGCACATGCATCATTTCCTTGTGTGACATGACTCTGGATTTGCCATTCTTTATTCATAGATAGAAAGAGTAAAGCACCTTTTCATTTGTATTGTTTGTCTTCATGCAAAAATAGGAAAACAGTTTTATTTGGATATCTTTTTTGTTTCTGTGATTAGTTTTTCATATTTAAAAAACTGTCAATGTATGTACAAAATTATCCTCGTCATGAGGACACTGCAAAACCCTTGATCCCTGTAGCCCCAGCACAACCTCTCCTGCTCCTACCACACCCATCCTTCGCTGATTCATCCTAGTGTTGTCTTCCCATTTGGCTTGCTTGTGGTGTTGAGGATGTTGCTTTGGTAAGTATATCGGTAATATAGACAAGTATAATTTTTGGTGTTAATAAAATCAGCATGCTTTTGGGTGCACAGTGACCTTTGTTGGGACATGATATTGCAACTACTTGCAATATTGTAGTAGCTGCATGCTTAGTAAATGTGAATGGGTTATGTTTATTTTTTTGTAATTATGTAACTTTATATTATGAACAGCATTTAATTGAAGCTATGATTAATTTTCTTCTTTTTTCTTGCAGTTGCAGGTCCAGGCCAGAGTGACTTGTAAAAAAAGCTTTCAACAGGAAAAGTCATGCACGAAACAAGCAACTACAATGGTTTTCCTGCAGATAGGGATAGCTCTGTGCTTCATGTAGACAGAGTATGAAGGTAGTGATTATATTTGTGACTTGCAATGATGAAATTTCACCTAGGGATGAGAAGGAAGGTGAAGATAAGCATCAAGTCTTGTTTGTGCCTTTTCAGATTTACAAAGTGCATGTAAATACATGCAGTAAAAGAATGATATTGTTCTTTCAATGTCTTATTTTTGATAACTTGCACCTTGTGATTACTTTGTATCACAACAGTGTTAAGGTGTGTTGCATATTGTGAAGACAGACAGGTAATGGCTGAAGAAAAAAAAATTTTCCCCATACGTAACAAAGGTGTCAGTCTGGTGAAGGGGGAAGACTGAGGCTCATGATGTTTCACACTGGGGTTGTGATTTTGCAGTGTTCTATATACTCCCTCATCTCTGCTCTTTTTCATGCTCTTTACTCAAATTTAACATGATTCCATCATTCATTAATTGTTTATAGAGAATAGAAATTCAGTTTAAAGTACTAATTTTTGAGTTCAGGACACATCCTTTGAATAAAGTCTAGTGGTGGTGTCTGCTGAGTGAGCCTAATGCCTTCATTTTGATAGCATTTTGTAGTTCCTGCTCATGTGATTAATCTTAATGTTCATTTGCATCATTCTTGATGTAGCTCTTATGCAATCAATAACATGGGAAAGCTGAATTTTTCACATAGCTTATATTTTTCTTGACTGGTAATGAAATACTGAGAATATTTGAATGTGATATCTTGATGTGCTGTGGATGTCCTAGTGTGTCATTGCGTAATACTGTAATATGGTACGTACCAGTTCTGCACCATTGCAACAATGGTTTTAGTTCATTGTGAAGGTCTCCTTTCCTATTCAATTGTATGAATGTTTGTGCTGCTTTTAACTGATACTGGAGTGTTTGTAGGCTTTGCAGGGATAATTAATGTCATTATAGACTAGGCATCAATTCTGGTTTACATGTAATTCTGTTTTGTATCTGGAATGAATAAATAGCTGTAACTTTGTTCTGATGTATTTCAAATGTTGATAAACCTTTCTTTTTAAAGGGAGAGGAGGACGATCAAGGGATACAAGAAAATTATAACAATATATATATATATATATATATATATATATATATATATATATATATATATATATATATATATATATATATATATATATATATATATATATATATATATATATATATATATATATATATATATATATATATATATATATATATATATATATAGATATATAGATAGATAGATAGATGTAGATATAGTTAGATAGATAGATATAGATATAGAAATACATTGGTAGATTTATATATAATTACTTTATTGGTTGTTTCTAGAAGAAAGATTAAGGGTGGAACTACATGTGTGTTGTGGAGACGTCATGATAATCCTTATTGATTTGAAATGTTAGTGACAATCAGGAAAAAAAAAAAACCCGAGAAGAGTTTCTGAAACATTATAAATATTGGGAATTGATGCTGAAGCAGCCAAACAGTCGGCTGTCACTGCGTTTGCCAGGCCAATCACTAGACGGTGAGTAGCGATTCCCGGCGTGAAGGAGTTTTGTTGAGACACAGTCTGAAGGAAGCATAGTCAGTCTGAAGAGAATAGAAACAGTCTGAAGGGAGTAGAGACAGTCTGAAGGGAGCAGAGACAGTTAGAAGTGAATAGAGACAGTCAGAAGTGAATAGAGACAGTCTGAAGGGAGTAGAGACAGTCTGAAGGTAGAAGAAAATCTGAAGGGAGCAGAGACAGTCTGAAAGGAGTAGAGAGTCTGAAGTGAATAGAGCTACTTTAATGGAGGTCTTACTCTCTTATGGGTTATGAAATTTGCCTGACTGCATTTTGGCTGAAATGCCTGAACCATCTATTGCGCTCACGAAGTGCTTGTTAGGAAGAGAGAAAGAGAGACTGTAAAAAAAGATTATAAGTATCACTGAAACAGCAATGCACGGTTGACTAATAGGAGAAAATGTAGCCCCAGTAGCCGATATTGAATATGAAGAAAACAAGAGGCGTCGTGATTTTGGTGAAAAGGACGAGGTTTGGAACTGTGATCTTGGGTTTGTGCATCGACTTTATCATTGGCGGCTCTCTGGGGCGGACCTGCCACACCTTGGTGATGGGGGTTGATGGATCATCCCCATATGCCACGCTGTCGACGATGGCGTGGTAGATGATGACGAGAAAAGTAATACCGATGCAGAATATGAGCCAAATATCCACCATTTTGAAGTAAGACGTCTTAGGAAGTGACGCAGATACCTGGAATATGAGACGGTGAGTTTGCATGTGTGAATAATTTCTTAGTATTGGAAACACATCATGGTAACTGTTACAAGCGTGGCGGCGATCGAGCGGCGTGACAACACCTGTGAAAAGAGTGTGGCGATGACCAGCTGCACCGTGAGGGCGGACATCATGCGCACGTCAAAGATGGCTGTCCTGAAGAAGAGGGTGGTGTAACTGACGACGAGGAGGACGAGGGTGGGTGTGTAAATGGTGAGGATAGCGTACCCGTAACGGCGTGTAAGGGGAACCAACACGCGTGCTTCGCTGAACTGCCCGCTGTTATCGTGCACCAGATTTACTTCTCCTACCTGTATAGAGGACACACACACACACACGACTAAGGGAATATAAAAAGTATGTAGAGATTGTCAAATGAAATTGTCTTTTTATATAAGAACAAACTCTGTCCAAGGGGCAAAAAAGACAAAAAAAAAAGTCCTAAAGAAGTCAGCCCTTAAAGAATAGAGCCAAAAGATTATTTAGCATTAGATAAGCGTATGGAAACCTTCCTTCTGTAGAGATCGCAAGAATTCACACTATTAGTAAGAGTTAAAAGGCTGAGCAGCTGACTGAATCACTGAACCAAGGGGGAATCAAAACAGGATGAACTACAACAACGAAAAATACAAAGAAAATCCCAACATGGAAAAAAAACAGACAATGCTAAACTAGAAACATAATTATCATCAACAGCAGCAGCACTGACCTCGTACTCAATGAGGAACGGGTTGGAGAGGTACTGGACGCTGGAGTGGTCAGGATCGAATGTGAGAAACGACTTGAGCTCCGAGGTGATCCTGAGATGCATTTCACACTGCTGGGCGTCGAACGGATACAGGCGGAGATCAAAGTTACATTTGTACACTGTGCCGTATTTTCTCCGAATGGTAAGAGTGTTGTCCTGACCACTATACACCTCCACTGCAGACACACGGGACAGATGAGACAGAACACTAGTGCCAGAAATGTGTGTGTGTGTGTGTGTGTGTGTGTCGGATGAAGTTGGTATCTTTAGCTAAGATTATTGTCACGAATTTTTCTCCCCCCTTCTCTCTCTCTCTCTCTCTCTCTCTCTCTCTCTCTCTCTCTCTCTCTCTCTCTCTCTCTCTCTTTTCTTCATCTTTATTTGTATTAGTGATTTTTCCTCTTCCTATAGCTTCACCACCACCTCCACCTCCTCCTTTACAGCAATAACAATAACAGCAACAGCAACTACTACTACTACTACTACTACTACTACTTCTACTACTTGTTCTTGTTCTCCCTCTTTCTCAACCCTCACTCATTATCCGTCCTCGTCGTCCTTCATATTTTCTTTTCTTACTTTCCTTCTTACTTCCTCCCTCATGGCCATAATTTTACATAGATTATGTCCTAATTGTTGTGAAAGGAAAATTGATAACCTGGAACAACAAAAATCATGTAAGATCCTTTATTTTCCCCCGAAGTAATTATTTGCTATTAGTGAGGTATATGTACGCCGGCTTGTATACTCTTCAGACTTGTTAAGATGTCAAGTAATTCACGTTTCCCCCTAATTTACTTACCATTTTATCGCCTGTCATTAATAAATGTGATTAATCGGATGTAATCGTGTAAAAATAGAGGCCAAGAAATATAATAAGATCTGTCAATCATTCTACCCGTTTGGAAATACGTTTGCATATCGCCGCAAAGCCAGAAGCTGCAGTGTTTATGACACTTATGGAAAAAGAGTCTTTGTTTATGCAAATAAATAGGTAACAAGGGAAACAATGATACAAAAAAGGCCGTATTCACTAACTTCTTAATCATGTGGGGGTCCTGACTTTAGCATTTTGGTGTGAACGACATGAAGTATAGCAGAGATGAGACTATCACAGGCTGGTGATAATTTATGTTCACCTCACTCCTGAAGCCGCAGAGAAAGCTCTGGCCGCATTTTCAGTCTTTATTGTCTAAATTGTGCTTGGCCAGACCTATCAGCTGCGTTTTTTCGTCTTTAAATACTGAAGGGAAGGCTGACATAGTGGATGTGACAGATGTTTCTTGGAAGGTGACCGTGGCGAAACCTTACCTTCGGCTGGGGCGGCGGGGTCAATGTAGAACTTGTGGCGGCGACGGTCAATGAACATGACCACGTCCTCGTCGATGCGGGTGCGGTGGATGTTGTCTGTGTTGATGAAGTTGACCTGTGGTATCCAGAGTCGTCGCACTGCCTCCATGTCCAGCTTATTGAGGCTGTTATTTGCCTTCAAGTTGAGGTAGCTGAGTCGGTTATCAATCCAAGTCATCGCGATCTCGTAGGCGACTTCCATTGTCATCTCCAGGGTCTTGACAGCAATAGTCTCCATGATGACGTCGAGGGTGATGGGCAGACTGAGGTCCTCGTCTCCACTCAGGCGAGGGGGCAGGTGAGACTGGTAGTCCTATTAAATTATTGCATTAGGTCCAGACTGCTTTCAGTGGCCACACGTGCATGTACTAAGTGTTTCGTTGTGTCAGTGTCTTACCTGTGGGAAGAAGATACGCTTGCAGTCATATTCGTCGCTGTTGTCGCGGCAGTCGTACTTGAGGTCACACCGGTGGTGGATGGGGATGCAGGTGGCGTCGTTGCAGGTAAAGTGACCGCTGGGGCAAGGGGAGAGAGTCAGCTGACGTCTACCTTCCTTCTGATCACACACAGGTACCTGCAGACGCCACCATCGGAGTCCCATGGGGAAGTAAGGGACCGCCTCTTCCATGTATGCCATGGTGACATTGTTTACCACGTCCACCCACATCCACATTTCGTCTTCCAATCGGATGTGGTACTTCCCATAACCGATAAATATCACTTGACCGATGACACGCTGGTAAGCAACAAAATAAACGTTTCGCAATTCTTGCTCACAAATGCCGTATAATGAAAATCTCTGTTGTTTTTTGAAGGTGCAAACGGCACAACGTATTTGCATCTCACAACTAATGTCTGCGACTCCATAGCGGCTGAGTGCTGCACAGTTCTCGTAGCGCAGACCGTTTGGTTCATAGGGCGCCCAAAAGATATTTGTTACAAGGCTACCGTTGTTCATTCGCCAAACATCTTCCTCCGTTATGTCTGTCAGAGCTGTCCAGAAATTAAAGTGACAGTTGTCATGGTCGGGATGTGTGGCGGCTGACACGTTCTGAAGCCTCTGGATGTCTGTGATCGAGGTAGCCCAAGGTAGCTCTGTTCCCAGCGCTTCGCATATGTAGTGGGCCGTCACCACAGGCAGCGAGGGGAACCAGAAATATGACGTGCCCAGTTTTTGTTGGCAGAACTCTTCCAGGGAGAGGTTGTAAGGGGTGACAACCTTTAGACTCCAGCCGGCTTCCCAGGAGATGTAGCTGCCCTGAGGGTCAGTCTTGCAGCGCGCAAAGTCCAGGATCTCGACGTCGCTCAGCACTCTGTCCCACACGTTTATCTGGCCAGAGAGGAATGTGGTTAATCCCTTGCTCATGTCATTTGGAAGTTTTCAGCTCTTAAAGCAATAAATATCTAAAAAAAAAAATCACACCACAATCACTGAATGAAATGTTAACACACGTCCTGCTCACACGTCCTGCAGTGCGTGACACAACACTGAAATGAGATTACAAAGTGTGCCATACTATTGCTCGTTTTCAATTCAGCTACCAAACTAGTGTGATAACATTTTCTTCATGACTGCAAGCGCTTACAATCGCTCAAACGTCTAACCTGGCTAAGGTCTCCACTGAAGCTGTTCCGAGCCTCAAAATTTTGGCCGAGCCTCGCCCAGTTGCCATACACGGGACTCAACAACACGAAGTCCTGCACGTTATTCAGTTCTCCATCCAGGAAGGTGCTTATCAGTTTTTTGTTGTGGTTGTAGGTGAAGCATAGATGGTGCCACCTGGGAGAAATGAGGCATATCAACAGGACAGATCATGTGCTGAAGCTGATACCGAAAAGGTGTCTGTACCTTAATACCACTGATTTGTTCGTGTCAATATTCATCATGCACTTTTTACTGAGATAATAGGCGAATTTTAGATTCATACCTTGTAGAGTTGAATGTATCAATCATATCACTTTGTTATTTTCTCGGTATCTGACGAGTCTATCCGCTTTACAACCTACTTTATGACAACATTTTACGAAGGTTAAGAAAAAAAAATAGAAGATATGTACTTGTACACATAAGTAAAGGGAATACGTTAATATTCCAACTCTTACATTCTTGTGATATAGTACTCGTACATCTTGATCTCCCTAGGTGAAAAGTTTCTTAGCTATTTTGTAATTCACCTTAAGAACAGAAAATATAACGCTTGAGAAACTTGTTCAGCATTTTCTATATTTACGAGGGAACTTTGATGTGTGTCAATGAGAAGGTCAAGTAAAGATGTGTTTGGGCGTTATAAAGCAACTTCTGAACGATGGATGATTACCATGCTTGGACAGTTGGTATCAATGATTCTCTCTCTCTCTCTCTCTCTCTCTCTCTCTCTCTCTCTCTCTCTCTCTCTCGATATATATATATATATATATATATATATATATATATATATATATATATATATATATATAGATAGATAGATAGATAGATAGATAGATAGATAGATAGATAGATAGATAGATAGATAGATAAATTTATAGATAAATAGATAGATAGTACCTTTTGTTGTATGATTGCAGATTAAAAATTGCAGAAATTCATATATAATCAAACATTGTACACACACACACACACACACACACACACACACTAGTTGGCGCTCCCTAATCCTATTCACACTCAGGAGGCTCCAGGTTTGAGTCCCGGTTCGAATCTCGTGACGAATCTTTGAGCCGACCTCTTTACAGTGGTGCCATGTTACCGAGCAGTGATCAGGTACTGTGCAAGTGTGAGTCGAAAGTTGTAAACTCTCTGCTAAGTAGACCAAACTGGCGGCCTTCAGGATAGTGGCTGTTCCTGTCCAACAACGTTATATATAACTGTATATTTCTTTCTCTTTTCTTTCCTTTCTAATAGGTTTCGACCTGATGATGGAACAGCGACACTGTACGTATATCTTACAGTAGACTTGACAACTCATATAGGCCGTGTCTTTGAGTTGTGAATCTCCACATGCTGCGCACTGTTGGCCATTGTCAGGTCGTCACTGCGGGTTTTAAGTGGCAACAACGCAGAGAAATACAGCCAACACGGCAACGCCTACTGAGTAGTGAGTAGTCGAGTACCAGGTTCCACTAGAGGAGAGAGGTTGCCCGCTCCATCTGACAGACGCATTATCAAATTGTAAGATACTTCCTTATGGTTACATATGTACTGTACTTAAAATTGAAGTATGTGTGTTACCATATAAGTATGTAACATATTGATGTTCACCTGTAAGGCTGCAAGATTGATTACCTGAATATTATTGTTATCATTATCACATACACACACACACACACACATCATTTGTGTTAGGTTTTCTCTTTTTAATAATTCTTTTTTTTTCTTTTTGCAACCCTCAGTGTTTGTGTATATGTACAGTACATGTTTGCCAGAGTCTTTTCATGACACACTTTGCGTTGTCTTGATTACAGGTGCAGTAATGGTGAGCACACACCTCGCTGCTCGCCAGAGCTATGGCATTTCTTGAGGTGCTGCCTTGGTCTCAACGAAAGAGCATTAGTGTGAGTACAATGCTTTATTCTGACGAATTCTTTAGTCTTTGGTTCTTACTCTGTTTCATTAGTATAAGATTGTTTGTAGAATTAGTATAAGATTGTTTGTAGGTAAGTACTTTGCGTTTGCGTTTAATGAGATGCTCAATAAATTTGGGCATCTTATTTTGGATTCAGTGATTGACTTTTCATAGAACTACTGTGAATAATTTGATACAAGCCACTCAAGAGTTTGATTTCGTCACATGGTAAACATACATAGAGTCCGGACATTTCGTTCTTAACAGGAACAAAGAGTAAAGAGCGGGGACTCTGCACGTTTGTACTATATGCCGTCTGTTCCAATGTATCATAATTCAATTCTTGTTTGTATATTGGGTCCATGCGTGTGTTACGGCAGTACTTTTTACTAATTGTAGTCTTTATTATTAACCTCATGTATTTTAGTCAGGCAATGTTGTGCAAGTGTCTATGTTTGCGATTATCCTCGTGTACAGCGTCACTTTAATGAGATACAGGCGTGTTGATTATAAGTGGCCATCACTCATCACTATTGTAAACAGGAGGAAACACAAAAAGAGACTCACTGGAAGTTGTTGAAGTTATACTAATAGTACTTGGAAGCATTAGACAGGAATCACCGACATAAGATTATTTACCCAGGCTAGTTTCGTAAGATGGACGTGGAGTGAGTGACAGATGGGGCAATGTGGTATGTAGTTATCACACACAGATATACAACAGTCTGTCTCGTGTCACGGGTACCATATGTGGCCCGGTGATGGAAGACTAAAGAATGCAAATAGTGGTGTGGTGTTGAGCAGTACGTGTAATGCCTGATGCCTGTGACTGGATTTGGTGATGGACAGGGTGGTAATATCTTTAGGATTGTATAATGAGAGAGAGAGAGAGAGAGAGAGAGGGGGGAAGCTGTATACATCGTATTATGATTAATCGTGGCGAAGTCGATCATTTCAGTCATCTTTGAAAATGTGTAGAAAAATCTTAATTTATTAGTCATTATCATCATTATTATTATTATTATTATTATTATTATTATTATTATTATTATTATTATTATTATTATTATTGTTAACCTCACGTATTTTAGTCAGGCAATGTCGTGCAAGTGTCTATGTTTGCAATTATCCATCGTCATCATTATCATCATCATTACCATTATCTATTCGACACAAGGCGAGGAACACTCACCTAAATGCCCACAGTTCCTTCTTCAAGAGTTGGTAGTTCCAGGCGTTGTTCATGACGAACCTGACACGCTCTACCAGCACCTCTGAGGTCCGGCCGGTAGGACAGGGTAGGGCAGGGCAGGGCAGAGCAGGGCAGGGTAGGACGGGAGGACACACCACACGTCCACCACCACCACAAGCAAACATCAAAACAAAACAAAAAACAAAAAGGATGAAAATAGGAAATATTGGTGAATCATTAATTTTGCTCTTGTACAATACAGTGACATCCTATACTTACATTCACACCTCGCTGAAAAAACCCTCCTGTGTGAAGGCGTAACCACTTAATAACCCACCCATCCATCAACTAAAATAGGAGCACATACGGAGAGAGAGAGAGAGAGAGAGAGAGAGAGAGAGAGAGAGAGAGAGAGAGATCACGTGATTTTATTGATGAATTTTCAAAGTGCAGTCGTTACATTGACAAAAGGTACATAGGTCACGTGATCGAAACATCTACCCATATGTAAACGCACAGAAAAAAGGGCCTCTTACAAACCCCGTGAAGAAAAGCGTGAAAAGATTAAGATTATATTGACTAAGTAATGTTTTGCTTTCCAAATTGGCATTCTTGTGTGTACTGCATTTACGCATGACGGAAAACCCACCTACCCTGAAGCTGTCATTCACTCATTCTGACAGTATGTTGTTCGTGCATGACCAAACAACATACAGACACAATCTTTTCCTTTCATGTTAGAAGCCAAAGATTTCTCACGAACAGTTCTTATTGGAGTAAAGATTGATTTTCAAGATATTTACAGAGGTAATATCTTTCTCATTGGTCCTGTACGTATACGGTTAACCCCCATCAGTACCATGACGCGTTTTCATATTCATTCTACTTACTTCAGAAACTTATGTGGCAATTTAAATAGTGAAGATTGTGGCCATTAATCTTCTGACTTCCATAGATCCTTCCTAATGCCAATAAAATAGTCTAATCGTACACAAATCTCAAGGTAAAAATGCGTCCCAGTATTTAAGAGGTTAATTACTCCCAGATGGAAGTCCTTCAAAACTGGAAACTCACATCTCTGCATCTCTGCATTTTGTTACATGGCGCTTGTCCTTACTCCTATCTGCTCCCACACACACAGGCAGAACAACATAACAACACTCCCACCCTTTCCATTGTCATCATGTAATACATAGTTGAAAGGAACAAATCAGCTTCACTACTTATTATGATACTTGGCGGGACTCAGCGGCACAGAGGCATCATGGTGTTTTGTGATGCGGCTTTGTGGTAATAGATTTCAAGACATTTGTCCTTGTCTTTCGGCTAATTCTTTCCAATTCTTTCAGGGAACTTGCATTTGAAGTGGGTCTGTTTTTTGTTACCCTTGCTTAGTTTATCTCTTGCATAAAAAAAAAAAATAGTAATAAGCGCCAGACAGAGTTAAATGTCATTCATACAGCTTTGTGACTCGTCTCTGATCGGTGCCACACACACACACACACACACACACACACACACACACACACACACACACACACACACACACACACACACACACACACACACACACACACACACACACACACACACACACACACACACACACACACACACACACACACACACACACACACACACACACACACACACACACACACACACACACACACACACACACACACACACACACACACACACACACACACACACACACACACACACACACGAGGAAAAATAGTAAGTACAATGACACGTTTCGGTATAATCCGCAAATAGGGCAACAATACATAAGCATAAATATTACATCGCATGGCACCTTAACAGCCCAAGCCGAGCCATCGCCGAGATATAACCTAGATAGCCGATGATTATGGGCCGAACCTCTCACCCCCTTTCCTCCTTGCTCCCCAGACTCTCTTCCCTACCATCCCACCCTATCCCCGCCTCCTCCTCACACGCCTTACCTCCTCTTAAAGTCGGAACTACCTATGAAAATTGTGACTTACGTAAATAAATGACATGCCATCGACTTGTTGCTTGCCGTGTGAGCGTTTGTCATAAGATTCTATAGTCCGACCATGTGCTGATTTCCGTGTAAACTTTTAGAAGAAAAATTTGCAGTTCTCCTGACAGCCATGGGTGGAGGGTGAGGAGAGCAATGGTAGGAATGTTGTAAATGGTCTGGTGGTGAGTGGTTTCTGGTGAGCGGAGTGAAATGGGACATCAAGATATCATATTATGTTCTCTATTGGGCATTTTTCATTGGGTGTTGCAGAGAGAGAGAGAGAGAGAGAGAGAGAGAGAGAGAGAGCGGGGTTTGGTCCTCCGTCTCATGTTGATTGTTGGTCGTTGCATTTCAGAGAAGGACGAGGAGTGATCATGAGAACTTTCCCGGACATTGGTTTCATAACATTTGCAATATTGGGATATGCTTATGACTGACTGACACATCTACACACACACACACACACACACACACACACACACACACACACACACACACACACACACACACACACACACCTCCTAGCAGCATATTCTCCAGCTTGAGTTCAGTGTCGTGTAACTGGAAGAAGACAGCTCGGGTGTGGAGGAAGAAGATCTGGAACCTGGCGCAGAGGGTGAGAGAAAGGAGTTGCTTGTCTCGAGGCAGCCGACCCTCATACACGGCCACGGAATCTGGTGTGGCTATCCCGTCCTCCTGGAACCTTAGCACAAGCACGCCCTGTACCTGACCACTACCTGTCACGCGGTATCCAGAGTCAGATGTAATATACAATTAGAATAAAAGTCCATGAGGAATGTTATTTAGAAGGAAAGATGAGGGTATGCTGAGAGACGACAGAGAGCACTTGTTGAATGATGAAAAGCAAGAGGTTGCGTTGTGTAGTTGAAAAGAATGAGAATAAGAAAGATGAGGCAATACCCTAGAATAGCTGGAAAGTGTAATAGAAAAACTTTTCTAGAAGACAACAACAACAACAACAACAACAACAACAACAACAATAAAAACGCAAGTGGATTCAAAATAACATGATCGGAATAATGTGGATGAATGACTGACCAAAGTACTACATTGTCTTTCCTCTTCCATTGAGGATAAAAGGCAGGCAGGCAGATTATTCTACATGTTCAGTCATGCTGTGTGTGTGTGTGTGTGTGTGTGTGTGTGTGTGTGTGTGTGTGTGTGTGTGTGTGTGTGCGCGCCATGCAGGGTGACATGCGAGAGTGCTGAGAGTGTTGTATACACTAATAGCTCACCGTGAAGCATCAACATCATCAGCTGCAGCAGCAGGAGCAGTAGCATCGCTGGCTCATTCCTTGGCAGGCTCATGTCGGACTCTCTTAGCGCCTAATGTTACGAGAGCACAATTAATTTCGTTTGTGTGTGGAGTACTGCTTATCAACATTGTCATTATCACTTTGCTTTGTACTTCGTTTCATTACAAAGCGTACTACTTATACATAAGTAACTCACTAGCACGGGTGAACAGTTAATCAATATACCATTTGTTTCCTGGCGATTTCTGTCCGGTGACTTTTGAGATAACAACATGTGGCTTTCTTAAAAGTCATTTCAAGGTAACCACAGCGAGCATCACCTGCGTAACACCAGCGTAAGGTGCAGCAAGGTTTGGTCCTGGCAGTACAGTACTTGAGGAGCCGTAGTGAGAGAGAGAGAGAGAGAGAGAGAGAGAGAGAGAGAGAGAGAGAGAGAGAGAGAGAGAGAGAGAGAGAGAGAGAGAGGGGGGGAGGGGATTGGTGTGCGGATGGGCGGTGGTACAGGCTCGCAAGATGACTGACAGGGAAAAGTGACATTGGTTATTTTGCTTTACGTATGTCCTTATCAACATCTCTTGTTACCTGTTATCTCTTCGTCTGTGTGTGTGTGTGTGTGTGTGTGTGTGTGTGTGTGTGTGTGTGTGTGTCATGAATTGACTGAGGGCGGCCGTTCGAAGATTCAAACATTGTGATCCATGCATTCTGTCACTGAAAGGACTTGCCGACACACGTGATTGTCAGCAGACGTACTCGTAAAGATCCCCAGTGACTTAACAAACGTTCAGGCGCCACATCTTACCACTAACTGGTCACTAACTAATATCCAGAGACCAGCTTGATATCACGACGGTAACGAACACAAGCAGGAGTCGGGAGTGCATGGGGCTGCGAGATGCGCCTCTTCAGTAAGGAAACACCTCGCTATGGACTCGCGTAAGCCAATCAGCAAGGCTTTCAACGTCTGCCGCGCCCTTCTGATTGGGAGTGAAGGGAACTACAGTCTGAACGAGGCGGAGAGAATATGGCTGGGAGAAACCCTTGTCTCCCTCGCCAAGACAGGCTGGTTTCACATTAAATTAATTGTAAAAGAAAATAAGAATAAAGAATGATGAGAAAAAAAATAAGTGAAGGTGCAAGACATCATTAGAGCAACACGTGGCAGTCCCAGCGTGAAGACTATCTGCCAGTTTCCATTTATCTTCCTCATCTATAAATTCATCTATTCCTGTAAAATGTCTGAAATCGCTTCAAAGTGTCTAAAAACGCAGAGCTTACAATGACTCCACGCAATTCTCTAAAAGTTGTAAAAGTTGTTTTTGTTTTTGCTTTTTTTTCCTTGCCGAATCCAGCAGCGAATGTTTGACACTAGTAATGCTATAGAAAACTCGGGAAATTTTGATAAATGTTATATTACCACTCATCAAACACAAAGCAAAACCACTGTCAGTATATGACATGGAGTGATGGTTGTGATGGTAACGACGGTGATGATGGTTAGTATCAATGTTACCTTGCCGCGCCTCATCTTGCTGCTCTAGGCAGTGTGTCACGTCCAGTCCTCACTGCGGCCGTCACGAGACTGGCAATCTGTATCCCACTGACTGCTGACTGCTGCTCGGCTACCCTTATAACCGGGCCATTGATTGACATAACTGGTATTTCTCTTTGAATACTTCATCTACTTATTACTGTCTCCTGAGTGCCTCGGATAACGAGGCACGCAAGGCCCTTTTATGCAAGATAGAAAAGGAACCGGTCGACATAAATGCATGAGCGGCGTGGCGGTGGTGGTGTGATGGATTAGCCGGCTTAGAACACAGAGTGTAGGTATACCATTCACCCCTAATTAGCACGGTGTTATCAAGGATACAGTAGAAACATAACCATGGAAAATACTTGAGCAGTTATAACTCAAAGAAATTGTCTCAGTGCATATAAGAGATAGATAGAAACAAGAAGGGAGAAATGCTCACACAGGATATTCTTCGCAAAGAATGAAATTGTTGTTCAGAATTTTAAGCTATGTGACAACCAAATTTGTCACGTGTGATTCAGAAAACCTATGTTTAGAAACTTTCAAATGCTCTGCCAAACACCACCTCACTCAAGATTTATCACATTCATATTATTTGTAATGCAGCTTGATGTATCAACAAGAGGGGCGTCTCAGCAAAAAAACCCTGGAACCTTCCAATCTTATAGTGGATACTCACAGAAAGAAATGGTTACCAGGTGCGTGTGTCGCTTTGTGGTAACTCTTACATGTTAAATCAAATAGGTTATAGGATACAAGCACACACACACACACACACACACACACACACACACACACACACACACACACACACACACACACACACACACTTTATCCTTGACTGCGTAATGTCACTGGGACGGTTAATGAACTATTTTCCTGAGGTACATACTGTGGTACTGGAAGGTTTGAACGACTCGGCCGTCCTTTCTGTCACCGGTGTCTTTAAATACGACACTAAAGTTGCGCCAGACCATTTTATAAAGTTCTGGAAGAAGCCGTAGCTGTGGAAGGGTTAAGCCCTTTGAAGTGTTGACAATCTTACAAAATCAGACACTTGGCAGACTCTGAACAGATCAAAGGACTGAAGGCCAAAGGAAAGACGTTAAATATACTGAAAAAGACATATTACTTTAATTTCATTACTGTAAGTCCGTAATACTAATGGACAGTATTCAGTTACGCTTTGCTCTCCCACTACAACTGTTCTTAAAGGCGACTGAGATTAATGGCATGGTTCTTAAAAGTGTTTATCCTGTTAATAATGAAAGAATTTTGTTAATTTGTCTCTAAAATCGTGAAAATACTCTTAATAACTTGTGAAACTTCAACTAGAGCCTTTTGAAAGTGCGTAGTGGACGTGCTACGTAGAACAAGGCAATGTTGACTGTGCCTCCTGTGTTGTGTTTGTCGCATTCAGTGTTGACAGTCTGAAAGAGAAAGACGTTGATTGTAGAGAGGAAGATCATTTATTCTCTAATACTGAACGTGAAATACTAAATAGAACCTCCAGTGTTGTATTTGTCGCATGCAGTGTTGACAGTCTTACAAAACCAGACACTTGACGTACCCCTACTCTGACTAGATCAAAGGCGTGAAGACTGAGAGAGAATGAGAGAGAAAGACGTTGACTGTAGTACTGAAAATTAATCATTTTCGAAGATTGACTGTGTATTACTAAATAGAGCCTGCAGTGTTGTGTTTGTTGCATGGAGTGTTGACAGTCTTACAAAACGTATACTCTGACCAGATCCGAGAAGTGAAGACTGAGAGAGAGAGAGGAAGACGTTGGTTCTAGTGTGAAGATAAGTTATTCTTCAAGACTGACCGTGTAATACTAAATAGAGCCTGCAGTGTTGTGTTTGTCGCATGCAGTGTTGACAGTCTTACAAAACATACTCTGACCAGATACGAGACGTGAAGACTGAGAGAGAGAAAGACGTTGATTGTAATGAGGAAGATGAGTTATTCAAGACTGACAGTGTAATACTAAATACAGCCTGCAGTGTTGTATTTGTTGCATGCAGTGTTGACAGTCTTATAAAACCAGACACTTGATGTACTCTGACCCGATCCGAGGAGTGAAGACTTTGAGAGAGAAAGACGCTGATTATATTAAGAAAGATAAGTTATTCTGTAAGACTTGCCGTGTAATGCTAAATAGAGATGTACCGTGAGTGTTGTAATTGTCGTCTTTCACTTCCATTCATCCTTCAATTCCCTCTCACTATATCGATAACACTACTTTTTTTTTTTTTTTTTTTTTTTTAACGTCCGGTCCTGTAACTCAACTTGTACCGGGCAGGCCTAGCTCGTCCCAGCCACCTTCAGCCACTCCAAGGGCGCCAGTGTGCTGAGCTACAGGCAACTTAACAAACCTTCCTCTTTCTAATTGGTGAACGTTTCATATTTGTAACTATTATGTGCTGTCCCTTGTTGTTGTTATCTTTATTGTTATTATTATTATTATTATTATTATTATTATTATTATTATTATTATTATTATTATTATTATTATTATTGTTATTACTATCATCATCATTGTTCTAGACCTGTGCTTCTGCTACTGGTACTACTACTACTACTACTACTTTTACTACTACTACTACTACTACTACTACTACTACTACTACTACTACTACTACTACTACTACTACTACTACTACTGCTGCTACTGCTACTGCTACTACTACTACTACTACTACTACTACTTCTACTACTACTACTACTACTACTACTACTACTACTACTACCAATAGTAATAATGATAATAATGATAATAATAATAATAATAATAATAATAATAATAATAATAATAATGATAATAATAATAACAATGGTGCTGCTGTAGGATATCTTATTTATTAAGTTACAGCATTTTTTTTCTTTGTTGAGTCATTATTATACATTTTCTTACTGAATTGGCTGTGATTTTTTTCGGTTTCTCATCAAAGTGTGTGACAGGAGTATTTTTCCTCATATAACTGTGTGTGTGTGTGTGTGTGTGTGTGTGTGTGTGTGTGTGTGTGTGTGTGTGTGTGTGTGTGTGTGTGTGTGTGTGTGTGTGTGTGTGTGTGTGTTGCGTGGCTTCGTGAGGCAGAGTCGGAAAGGGTTTTGTCATTACAGAGAAAAATTAATCTGTTGTTCTGTAAGGTCTCTCTGTCGTATTGTTTGCATGTCTGAAAAATTAATCTGTTGTCTCTCTCTCTCTCTCTCTCTCTCTCTTGTTTGCATCTCTCTCTCTCTCTCTCTCTCTCTCTCTCTCTCTCTCTCTCTCTCTCTCTCTCTCTCTCTCTCTCTCTCTCTCTCTCTCTCTCTCTCTCTCTCAAAATATCAACAGAGGAATCAGTGTGTTGAATTATAAGCATTTACTTGAACGCACTTAAGATTTCTTCCCACAATTACTTCATTACGTTAGTGCCTCTATGTCTCTTCTACTTAAATTCCATTCAGTTTCATCACAGCCAATTAAGAAATCTCAAAAAAAAGTTAAAAAGAAATCCAACAGTAGTATATTTTTTGTCCAAAATTATATTGTTTGTACCTTCTGCATGGACACACTCTTGAGGGACAGAGTTGCGAGTTACTACATTACTACATTAACCCTTTCAGTACTGGGACGTATTTTTTTTTTTTTTTTTTTTTTTTACCTTGAGGTGTGGGTATGTTTGATTTTATTAACATTAGGAAGGGTTTATGGAGGTCTTAGGATTAATGGCAGCAATTTAACAATTTTATTCACCACGTAAGTTTCTGAAGCTGTATAAAATCACCAAATAGTAAGCAGAATAAATACGAAAACGCGTCATGGTATACTGAAAGGGTTAAACAAAACACAAGTTCTCCTTCACACCCCTTAAACTAAAAACTTGCACATTTTTTTTCGCTTGAAGACAACTGAACTTTAAATAGGGACAAAAAGTTATGAAGGGGGAAGAAGAGGCGTTAAAGAGAGCCAGCGCCCATCCTCTCCCGCTGTCCCTTATACTTTTCTTTCTTATTTGGTGGATGGGGGGGGGTCTTATCTGCCTTGCCTTTATGCTGAAGGGGGATGAGAGAATTAGTTTGTCTGGAGTCTCGTCACACGCTTCTAGTTATAATATAGTGTTATTTTAGATTCAGTCGTGTTTCCTTTCGTGCGTGTGTGTGTGTGTGCGTGTGTGTGTTTCACTGTTTGATCTGCTGCAGTCTCTGACACACCCAAATATCTCCACCCGGCCGGGGAATCGAACCCCGGTCCTCTGGCTTGTGAAGCCAGCGCTGTGTGTTTCACTGTTTGATCTGCTGCAGTCTCTGACGAGACAGCCAGACGTTACCTTACGGAACGAGCTCAGATATCCGAGCTCAGGCCTATCCGATCTTCGGATAGGCCTGAGACCAGGCACACACCACACACCGGGACAACAAGGTCACAACTCCTCGATTTACATCCCGTACCTACTCACTGCTAGGTGAACAGGGGCTACACGTGAAAGGAGACACACGCAAATATCTCCACTCGGCCGGGGAATCGAACCCCGGTCCTCTGGCTTATGAAGCCAGCGCTCTAACCACTGAGCTACCGTGTGTGTGTGTGTGTGTGTGTGTGTGTGTGTGTGTGTGTGTGTGTGTGTGTGTGCGTGTGTGTGGGCTTATGTATACATGTTTGTCGGCACCGCATCCAAATATATTAGATAAGAGGAAAAAAAATAACCGTTCATTTTCTCAGAAGGGAAGGAGGAAGGACCAATTTTCAAACCACCTGCAGGAGCGCCTCATTACCACTTCCAGAGAGAGAGAGAGAGAGAGAGAGAGAGAGCACATAAATGAGCCTGGTGTAGTAAGGTTGCTGGCATCTTCTTCCGCGGCGTGTGTTTCCTACTGGAGTGGATGGGAAGAGCAGGAAGTGAGGCAGCGGTGGGGACGACGATGCCTTTCGCTCAATTGAACTTTCCTTTAGGTTGGCCTGGGGAGAGCCGGGCATCGATTAGGGTGACCGGGGCAAGTTTAGTAGTGGCGAGTAATTACTACAAATCCTATCCCGGCTTTTACGCACACCGAGAACTGTCATTTACTGCGCCAGGTTTTTGTTTCGTTGCTGTTATCGGCCGTAAGATCCTTAGAGCGGAACCTGCATGTATTGGGTCGGCCAGGGGTGGGGGCTGAAAGTTCGCTAATAGGCTTGTGTCTCCGGCCGAGGGAGGGAGGACGCGACGAGTGAGCTGGAAGTCGAAACCTTGATCATTTGCGAGCTGGGTAGCGAGGTGGGGAAGGGGAGGGAGAGCAAAAAGAAAGAGAAAAGAAAAGGAGATAGGACAACTGTTGCTTCTCGCAGGGCCACGAGTTGCTGGTGGTTTGAGGTCGACTTGACAGCCGGAGCCCTGCTATTGGTTCCCGTCAGGCAAGGGAGCTGGCCTTGCTGTTTGCTAAATGGAGAAGACAGGGTGAGGGGCGTGGCCAGGGAAGCGTAGCAGGTCGCTGGTTGGTGCGGGGAAGGCAGCAGGCGGGGCCGGGGCAGGCTGACCCCGTGAGTGCCTTGGCTCGGAGATGTTCCTGGCACTCCGCACCCGGCACTCTCCGTGGTCATACATGCTGCCCTCGCCTCACAAGTAAGTGGTGCCGCGCCTCACTTCGTTTGTGTCACCCCAAAGTGTGTCCAAGACCGAGGGTAATATTGATTCACGTGCTGGGCGTGTTTTCCTTTTTTTTTTGTGTGTGTCTTTGTTTTTTCAGTAAGGAGTGCAGTGTTTGTGTGTGTGTGTGTGTGTGTGTGTGTGTGTGTGTGTGTGTGTGTGTGTGTGTGTGTGTGTGTGTGTGTGTACGAACGAGCATTTGTGCGTAACCATCAGGAATGTGTCAGGTGTGGGCGACGGTCAGTCTCTCGCCACGTCTTGGGAACGTTATCGACCA
This sequence comes from Portunus trituberculatus, assembly GCF_017591435.1. Lineage (NCBI taxonomy): Eukaryota > Metazoa > Arthropoda > Malacostraca > Decapoda > Portunidae > Portunus > Portunus trituberculatus. The sequence continues at coordinate 14,807,617 of NC_059301.1, forward strand.
AATATTTTCAGTGTCTGTTTGAGGGAAAACAAGTTTTTTACTTCGCGTTTTTCGCGGTGAGCTATGCCAGTGGCCGTCAAGGAAGGGAATTTTTGTTGAATGGCGGTGTTTTATCGCGTCTTGATTGGCGTTCAGCACCGCCACGGAAGAGTATAGGCCTGTTTCATGATCTATATTGTGTAGAATTTTTTATTTGCTTACCAATCTATGGTTATAGATGTGTGCAGTGTATCTGTGTACAGTTATGGTGAAAAGAACAAGACGTCTTCAAACTGTTCCTGGAATGTGAGCAGCTGCAGAGCCTGTACAAAATTAGAAGTTAGAGCACACACCTGACTGAATGCGAGTGACTGAACTTTTAGAGAGGATGAAAAAAGAGTAAGTGTTTGGATTAACTTCATCTATTGATGAAAAGCTTTACTTTTCACGGTAAAGTAAGAATAAAAAGAAGCAAATCCTGCTGTGCACCGTGTAGCACCCCTGCCTCCCTGCTTCCCTGCCTCCCTGCCTCCTTGTCTCCCAGGGTAGTGGTGCGTGAACACCCGGAAGTGACAGACATCCTGCTCACTATTTTAGCTTTCCCGTGTTTTCCAGGTACTTAATTATCGACCATCCCGCAGAGGAGGGTAAGGCAGGCCGTAGCCTGTGTCCTCATGCAGATTTGTAATTGGTCATATTAGTACAAGCGAGGACATTGACATGGTTTTTCTTCGTGAAGTATAAGGACAGGCAATAGTGCAATTATTTGAAAAGATACATGTTATCTGTATAACCACCAGTTCTCCTTCGATGAGAAACTTCATCTAATAATCTTGAAATCTTGTCACGTGTTTAACCTGATATGTGTCTGTAGACCACTTTTGTTTTTTCTTGCTCTCAAAAAAACGCCATGCAGTAGATGGGTGTCACAGAGTCACAACATGTTCTGTAACGAAAACCCGCAACAAACTGAGCTGTATTATTTTCTTTTGTAGGAAAGTAAATTTTAGGAAATGTCCATCCCTTCCCCTTCAGGATGCTCTCACAGTGAAGCTTCCCGCGCAGTTGTCTCATCTAATTTGAAAACGTCCTGTCCCCGCTTTTAGGAATCCCGTATGTATGTCTTCACTCGCTCCTCACCCTTCGCTGGCACCTGACCGACTTTTCTTTTCACAAGAATTTAATGCCTGGCCGTTGAGAGAGACCACCATTGAGCGGCCCCTACAGTGGGTCGAGGCAGATCGATATGAAATCTTCCTAATGTTGCGAGCAATTAAGCGGCCGGCGGGAGGTGCTGGAGGTGACGGTGGCGGCAGGGAGTCGACACGATGCTTTAATTTATTGGATGAGTTGTTGTGGGCGATCACGAAACGTCCCGCGAGACACTGCTTGACTGAATATCATCATCCCTCCCTCTTTCCTTCCTCTTGCTCCTTCCCTCCTTCGTTGTCTCGTAATATCTACCTCTCTCTCTTCCTCCACCTCTCTTTCCTTCGCTTCCTTCCTTTTCCTCTTTCTTCTCTCTTTTTACCGTTTTCTTCCTCTCCTTCTCTCTCTCTCTCCATCTATACATCTTTTTCGTCCTACACCTCGTTCTTCTCTCCTTCTTTCATTCCTGCCTTTTCCTTCTATCTTTCTTTTTCCTTCTTTATTTTTCTTGCTTTTCCTCACTCCCTCTTAAAATCAAGCTCTTGGCTCTTGCATCTATTTGCCTCATAACCACCACCACCACCACCACCACCACCACCACCACCATCACCATCACCAGCACAACCACCATCACCACCACCGTCTCTCTCTCTCTCTCTCTCTCTCTCTCTCTCTCTCTCTCTCTCTCTCTCTCTCTCTCTCTCTCTCTCTCTCTCTCTCTCTCTCTCTCTCTCTCTCTCTCTCTCTCTCTCTCTCTCTCTCTCTCTCTCTCTCTCTCTCTCTCTCTCTCTCTCTCTCTCTCTCTCTCTCTCTCTCTCTCTCTCTCTCTCTCTCTCTCTCTCTCTCTCTCTCTCTCTCTCTCTCTCTCTCTCTCTCTCTCTCTCTCTCTCTCTCTCTCTCTCTCTCTCTCTCTCTCTCTCTCTCTCTCTCTCTCTCTCTCTCTCTCTCTCTCTCTCTCTCTCAAAAGCCACTAATACTAATCACCACTAGATGTCACTTTTCGTTCATTCCTGTCACTTCCTTGTCGACAGTGCTGCCTTCCCTCCACACACACACATACACACACACACACACACACACACTGCAGCGGCGCATTCATCTCCTGGAGCGCCATGTAAATTATTCCCGCCTGCCTGAAAGGGTTGCTTACCTACACAATACGTCAGGTTTGCATCTTTGATAACAGCATCGAGGCACACCAAGCCTACACCAATTTCTCCGCCAGGAATGAAAGCCAAACAAAGCCATATCCAAAATTAGCAGCATTTGCTCTCTGAAAAGGTTGATACTGCTTTCCTTGCCTCGTCTCCCTGCGCCCTCCGTCACTCACGTCCCCACGCCTATACATACACTACATATCACACACTCCTCAGATTAGACTAAAAGCTTATCGTAGCCGTGAAAACAAGTTCAGCATTGATAATACGTATGTCAGCTGCAATATCCGATCGAGTGGCCGCTGCTGACTCCAATGAAACCTGCCTTCAAGATCGCCTGGTCCAATATATATGTATGATGTCAAGTGTATAGCATTTCAGTATAACAACATGTTTCCACGTGTTTCCCAGTCTGAATCCCGGGTTTGCAGAGTTTCATATCTTTAATTTCTTGTATGAAAAAGGAAAATATTGCTATAAGGAAATGAAGCATACAAGTTGACCGCCCACAGCATCACCAGGCCCACGTGTGTTTGTTTACATCGTGCCGCATCGCCGAGGCTGGCCCAGATGTTTTCTCAGTCTCTCCAGGACGTGAAATATGCATCGAGGTATTTTATGAATTTGTTTTAGATATATTTTATAACGCTTGCAATAATGGTGTGAAGCTGTTATTTTCTATCTTATATAATGCTTTAATATCAGAAAAAAGAACACAGAAAATCTAGCCTTCAAATGTTCAAACAAATTCAGAACAATGTGCTTCCAATATGATATTTTCTTAAAAGTATTAATTATTGCACAGGAAAGCAGATGCACCTATTGTGAAGACTTAATCTGGGAATGAATGCTGGAATGGAGTTGATGTGCTGCGCCTGACACGCGGGAAATGCAGACTGACCGCTCGCTGCCTTTGCGCTGTAACTTGTCTCCCTCATGGCCATCCGTCACGCCCGCCTATTGTCTCTAATTAACAGGTGGGTCATGCAGAAAGTGTACGCCACAGACAAGGCCAAGTCACCTCCTGCACGCTACAAGGTAAAGTGCTCGGAACACACACACACACACACACACACACACACACACACACACACACACACACACACACACACACACACACACACACACACACACACACACACACACACACACACACACACACACACACACACACACACACACGCACACACGTACACTACCACTGAACACACCTGCTGGAATTACACACGCGAAAATACTTCAGAAGAGAAAAGTATTTAAAAGAGTTTTCACCATTGTATGCTTGAAAGAGATCTCTTGCACTCTTTTTGCACAGATGAGGCAGTGCGCTCCACTTGCGGTCAATATGCTTCTTATACTTTTATCTTGTCCTCAGACAGTCTCGGATAAAAATAGTAATAATAGGATTACACGGTAAAGATTAGGAACAGAAATATAATTGTAGAGAGTTACAATTTATTTTTCTCGCTGACAAACCTTTATCTCCTCGGCGTAATGTTGTGTTGACTTCTTCCCAAAGCCATTAAGAAAACTGTGTTGTGCTGCAGTCTGCAGGATGAAAGACACGTGAGATGCCTGGAAGAAAATCATGTCCCTTGGGTACTGGAAGGGACAGTAGCGGGTCTTCACAGTAGTTTTGTACCTCACCAAGATGTTCTGTTATATGACAAAGACGATGAACGTCGAGTTTTACAACAAATGCAGACATTGCATGTAGGAAGCCGTAATCCCCACCGAGACTACTATACATCACCTCATAATAGAGTTTTTGAAATATAAAAGGTGTGTTTATGATGGATGACACGTTTCACTGGCTCGGGAGAAGGTGAGAAGAATGGAAGCAGGAGGAGTACGAAAGGAACGCAGCATTGCCATACCATTACCCACTTACGTGCGCGAGGCACAAACATAAAAAGATTCATCGTCTTTACTATCCTGTGTCTTATTTTAGATTAAATAATGTAGCACATCACATACAGTCTTGCAAGGATCATCACTTCTCTTGTTGCTTGTTCTTGCTTCTGCTTTTTGTTCCTCCGTAGTGGAATATTGACAACTTATAAACCACAGCCATAATTCCTTAAGCTATACCTCTCTAAAAATGTTCATATTCCACTCTTCTATCTCTCCTTGACTCCCATTTCATCATCGCATTACTCCCTCAGCATGCCGTATGCACACCGTAAGGCTGTCCAAGAGTGTGGATAAATTCGCCCCTCAGGGAACACTGCACACAGCGCGCTGCCTTCACAACGTTTTGCATTGTCAAGTCTCATTTTTCAGACAGAACTTACACATGCTTCATCCTTTCTGTGTAATACCTATCCACTTGATCTATTTGTCTGTCCGTTTGTCTGTTTGTATATTTTTTTCTGTCTGCTTGTCTTTGTCTCTTTCTCTTGCTGTCCATCTGTATTTCTTAGTTTTTTTTTTCTGTGTTAGCCACTACATACATTGTCATTTAACTCTGCTCTGCATGTAAATCTCAAGAACTATTTGTTGAAATGTAACAATTCTAATAGTAATGATAATAATGATAATAATAATAATAATAATAATAATAATAATAATAATAATAATAATGATAATGATATCTACTGACCTACTATTCATGGAGAAGGACAAAGGCGCGGAGATAACCCAACTAGATTATAGCTTGTGTATGGCTGGACGTCTCTCGTGGACCAACAGAATACGAGTGGCTGGGGACAAATCATCATCTCAACACACACACACACACACACACACACACACACACACACACACACACACACACACACACACACACACCTCGCTTCACCCCTGACCACCACGACTCACCACCCAACACGCCACACGCCAAACGCCACGCGCCACCAAGACTGCATGCAAATTCACTGCCATGTAGTACTTGTGATAAAACAACCCAATTTATGACTCGTATTTTTCTTCATATATTTATCTCTCTCCTCTCTCTCTCTCTCTCTCTCTCTCTCTCTCTCTCTCTCTCTCTCTCTCTCTCACTTGTGCACTCTTTCCAGTACTCATCTGAGCGCCACATTCCCCAGGCACAGACAACCAGCCCCGCACCGCCCACACAGCCAGCTCGCGCCCCCTCATGGCTCCATCATGCCAGCTGCTGTTGGCGTCACACTAACAGCGGCATTGTCACTCTTTTCCTCCGTGCCTCTCTGTCGCCTGGAGCTTCCCTCGTTACCCACACATGCCTCGAGTAAAAAGAGTTCATTCGCGAGCATAAAACGGGGAACTTCTCAATTGTGATACGACGCACAGCAAGGAAAAGAAAAAACAGTGGAATTGTAGTGACTCGTTCTATATACAGTGTAGGTCTCTCCTTTTCCTTTCCCTCCCCTCTCGTCCCTTCTCGTCCCGTCCCTTTTCCTTCTCATCGCCAGTGAATATTCAGCCGGCGCGAACTGCCTCGTTTTCAAGTTGCTGCTGCTGCTGGTGTTGCTGGTGCTGCTGCCGCCACCCTCGCCAAGCTGCCTGCCTGCCACCGGTCAATCTAATCCGGATTTAGCTGAATATTGAGCTATGAACCTTTCTTTTACCTTTGTACATATGCGTATATACGCACACACACACACACACACACACACACACACACACACACACACACACACACACACACACACACACACACACACACACACACACACACACACACGTAAACACTTTCTCACTACGATCTGTCACCTTTATCTCCACGTCTGTCTTTATAACCACCAACCACCACCTCGACCACCACCACCATCACTGCCACCAACTCTGCCACCAATGAGCTCGTGAGTCGCCGCGAACCACACATATAACTATTATTTCCCGTTGCATCATTCCAGTGCGTAAACAAATAAACGTATAAATGTCAGCTGAGCGGGAGAATCGGCCTGTGTTGTGCATGTACCTCTCCCAACCTGGAAAATTGGCACTTGTTAATTAACGGGAAGGAATATACACCTAGGGCGACTTGTGTGTGTGTGTGTGTGTGTGTGTGTGTGTGTGTGTGTGTGTGTGTGTGTGTGTGTGTGTGTGTGTGTGTGTGTGTGTGTGTGTGTGTGTGTGTGTGTGTGTGTGTGTGTGTGTGTGTGTGTGTTGGAACGTTACTAAGCTCATCCCTCCATTTAGCAAAGAGAGAGAGAGAGAGAGAGAGAGAGAGAGAGAGAGAGACAGACAGACAGACAGACAGACAGACAGACAGACAGACAGACAGACAGACAGACAGACAGACAGACAGACAGACAGAGACCAAAGAAGGCTGCATGTCTACCAAACACTGGTGGCGGCGACATCCTCGCGTCGTGTGTCCTTGCTCTTGCTTGGTAACGGCACCGCATCACTAGTGTCGGTAGTTCTTTAATTAAGTGACGAGGATATGAATCTGGCAAACCACAACACCCGGGAGTATTACCAGCCTTCTTTTTTCCTGCGGTCATTTGGGACAACTTGAAAGGCAGCGAAAACCACCGGATCAACTTTATGTTTCACTTCAACGTTCATGAAAGAATTAACGGTCTTAGATATGGAGTGTGTCTGAGTGTTCTGCGCCACGGAAGGTGAAACTCTAAGCCCGCTAAGCTCAGCACTTCACGCTTTCCTTCCCACGGCCACTCTGAATGTTCCTCTTTCGTGGGGGAGAGAGAGACAGAAAGAGGGAGAGGAAGGGATGCTGTGGTGGGTTGGGGGTCATCCTTCCCTCAGGTGTGATGGTGCGCTGGGGTGCGTGTGATTGGCAGGAATGGCGAGGAGGGAAAGGGGACGCCGGCGCTGGCTGGGTCGAGTCTGTAGGGTGACGTGACTGTGCTCTGTTGTTGAGGAGAAAAAGAAAAGAGCGACACGTCAACACGAGGCGACGCCAACTACGCCAGATGAGGGAGTGTTTATTGGAGTTATTATAAACCACGCTACGCAGCACAGAAATAAAGGGTCTGGCGCACGCACACACACACACACACACACACACACACACACACACACACAACACAAACACGGTCGGCTTACAACTGAAATAGCGTGTGTTCGAGTCCCGTGAACGGCGAGGCAGATGGGTGGGCCTCTTCATGTTCAGCAAGTAGTTACAGAATGTTACCCGAGGGGATGTGACCTCGCTTCCCCGGTGTGTGGTGTGTGAATGGTCTTGGTCCTAACAACCCCCCCTCCACGCACACACAAAAAAAAGATCGGTTACTATGAACTCTGAGCCCTTTCCGTACTGCAGTAGAACGACTCGGTGTGATAAGATCAGTTGACGACCGTGGATAAATAACGCACACACACTCACACACACACACACACACACACACACACACACACACACACACACACACACACACACACACACACACACTCACACACACATCGAAAAGGGTCTTTGGCTGCCACTATTAAAATAAGTCATTATTTATATCTTCCATTAAAAGGGTGAGCGGACTGATAATGAGGAGGCAGAGAGTTACCGATGTGAAGATAGGCACGTTCGCCCTTCACTCCACCTCCTACCACTCCCTGCCACTCCTACCATACTCGTACCTATTCCTTTGCCTTCACCTCTCCACGCTCCACCTAGTACACCCTTATTTCCTACACTTCCGCGTCCACTCTCCCATAGCTACCTTTCTAAATCTCCTCACAAGCACTTCGCGGTATACTTAAGTAGTCTTTCCAAACCCTTTCACTCTCCCAAGTCTACTATAACCTTCTAGTCCTTCAATTATTTAATTTCCGCACTGTATTTCGGTTAGAGTCTCTGCGTCACCTGTACTGTTCTTCGTAGGCTGTCATCTTTTATCGCGCACTACTGACAGGCGTGTAGTGATTCAGAGTGACCTGATAACTCAAAGGCTTCACCGTTTAGTTTTGCGTCAAGAGGGCAACGACAGGTAACACGAAGTACGCATTAGTGCCACTATAAACAGCTGCAAGCAAGCACTGTGTCTGGCTTCATCTCTATATATACCTTCCTTCCTCTCTCTATTTAGCGAAATGATGCAGGCGACTGGTAATGGGGAGCGAGGGAAAAAGCACTGGCAGGTATCCATCAACACATCAACGCATCAACACTCATGTACTCCTTTCACCACCATATACCTATCACTGTCAGTACACCATCACCTCCACGCACCAGACACAATCTTCATCACAGCAACACTTTTGTCATATCTTTTGCTTTTCCACTAGCTGTTATGGTCATCCTTGGTCAATACTCAGCAGCGATAGATCCAGGATTTGTTTGCATGGATACACTGAGCTACGAGGGAGAATAGAGGAATGATTGTGATTTTTTCTTAGCAGCAAATCGTTTAAGTGGCAGTAGTATAACAATAAAAAGCTGCGTATGGTTACAAGAAAGAAATATGTAGCAGTATAGGCATTGACAGCATAGTACAACAAAAAGATGCATATGGTAACAAAGATAAAATATGTAACAGTAGAGGCGTTAACAGCATAGCTCAATAAAAAGCTGCATGTGGTAACAAGAAGAAATATGTAGCAGTAGAGGCGTTGACAGCATAGTACAACAAAAAGATGCATATGGTAACAAGGATGAATATGTAACAGTAGAGATCTTGACAGCATAGTTCAATAAAAAGATGCATTTCGTAACAAGCAAGAAATATGTAGCAGTAGAGGCGTTAACAGCATAGTACAACAAAAAAGCTGCGTATGGTTACAAGAAAGACGTATGTAGCAGTGGAGACGTTGACAGCATAGTACAAGAAAAGCTGCGTATGGTTGTAAGAAAGTAAAGTCTAGACGTTGACAGCACAGTGAAAGTTACCTGGAGGACCAACACAAGGGATATAAACGAGGATGTAATGGGTTATGAAGTTTGTTAGTTTCTCCTATTTTGATGTGTCTTTTGAAGGAAGAGAATATGATTTTCCAAACTAGTTCTTTTCTGGCTGATTCACCTCAAGATTAGTGATAGTGTCTTATAATCTTATGTCCTGTCTTATCTTCTTCCTCTATTTCCTTTATTTTCTCTACGTCTTACTTCCTTCTTCATTTCTTCATTCTCGTTACCTTCTTTGTTACGTGTTTCATTTCTTTTCTTGATTTTCGAGTTACAACATAGAGAAGGCGGAAAGCAGGCAATGTGGCTCAGTGCAGCGTGACAACCGTGGAAGGCGCCCGTATTCAGAAACGCCTTCTTTCACTACGAAAAATTTCCAAAGCCACAAAGACAACTATAGCCTGGTTTTCACGACAGTTTCTCCTTTTAATAGACTAGAAATCTTGCTAATCCATCACCAGAACCACAATAATACTCTTCAAATTACGAGTATCTTCAACTGGAGCCTTTGGAAAGCGGTGACGGTGAGAGAGTTAAGCGTCCTTGTTGCGTGTTCGTGTCTTCGTTACGTTTCTTGATGTAGTCACAGTTTGCATGAGTCTTCCTTTCCGCTGCAAAACTCTTTCTTGGAGTTTATAAATTACTTTCTTTGATTAGCGCGTCCTGCTGAGCATTAGATTGGGGGACGTTGTGTTCCTCTACTCCCTCGTGTGTGTGTGTGTGTGTGTGTGTGTGTGTGTGTGTGTGTGTGTGTGTGTGTGTGTGTGTGTGTGTGTGTGTGTGTGTGTATGCGTGCGTCCCTCCACACGTGATTTATGACTGTCAGTGGTCAAGAATTACTGCCATCCTCCCCTTGCTCTTTTTCAAACCTCTTTTTCTTTCTCAGCTAACTCTCTCCCTTCTTCATCATTCCCCTCTGTTTCTTCAACTCTTGTTTCTCATTCTTGATATTTTGCTTTTCTCCTTCTCCTCCTCCTTCTCTTTCTCTGGCGCCTTCCGAGACACACCCGTTGGCTGCGTCCTTCTTCCAGGAGGTCATTTGATCACTATTAGATTTATTACGTAGAACTTTTCACATTCTTTCCTCACAACTGACAGTTGGCAACCCACCTCCCCTTCCCTGCCCTTCACCAACAGTCTCCCCTCCCTGCTGTTTCTTCTCACACTAACTCCTCCTCCCCAGTCGTCAGTGTGTCTTCCCCTCACACGCTATCCTACTCTCCGAAAACTATACTCGTAAAACTATCACCTCTTAGTCTTCCCATCGTTTCATTGAACTCATTTACTGCACTCACACCTCTCTTTTACTTCCCGCCTTGATTAATTCCTACACACACACTTACTACCTCTACTACTACTACTACTACTACTACTACTACTACTACTACTACTACTACTACTACTACTACTACTACTACTACTACTACTACTACTACTACTACTACTACTATACCACTACTACTACTACTACTACTACTACTACTACTACTACTACTACTACTACTACTACTACTACTACTACTACTACTACTACTACTACTGCTTATCATGGCCCCACGACAGCTATCACCCAACCCCACCCATCACTTCCTCGTCTTCTCTCACACTTCACTTGTTCCCCTTTCATTAAGTATCACAAGGTATTGGGTGACTGCCAGTGACTAAACTAATTATATTCAAGCTTCCCTCTCTCTCTCTCTCTCTCTCTCTCTCTCTCTCTCTCTCTCTCTCTCTCTCTCTCTCCAGTTGAGTCGCTGAAATGGAGGAGGAGGAAAAATATAGAAGGAAAGAAAGAGAAAATGTTAAAATGTAAAGCGGGACGTGTAGAGAAGGAAAAGTATACAGAGGGTGTCTCTCTCTCTCTCTCTCTCTCTGCTTCCCTTTATCTTTCTAAAAATAGCTGACATATGGTCCTTCTTTTTTCTCCTACTCTCTACTGTTAATATAGTGCTGCTTCTTTATCACTCCTCTGTATCACTCTCTCTTTATTATGCTTCACCTTCTCGTTTCTTCTTATGTCTTATTTCTTACGTGGCTTTGTGTTCATCTCTTCTCTGCTTCATCATCTCTGTTTTTCTTTTAAATACTTCGCTTCTATACCTGCCATCTTCTTCCCCTCCTCCTCCTCTTCCTCCTCCTCCTCCTCCTCCTCCTCCTCCTTCTACCTACCTTGTTTTCCTCTTTTCTCTCTCTCTCTCTCTCTCTCTCTCTCTCTCTCTCTCTCTCTCTCTCTCTCTCTCTCTCTCTCTCTCTCCATCTAAATCTTTCCTTTCTCTCAAAATTTTTACCTCAGTTCTTCTCTTTCTTTCTCTCTTCTCCCTTTCTACTTTCCGTCTTCTCTCCCTCATCCTCCTCTGTCTATCTCTCTCTCTCTCTCTCTCTCTCTCTCTCTCTCTCTCTCTCTCTCTCTCTCTCTCTCTCTCTCTCTATCTTTACCTATCTTCTCTCCCTCTCCCCTCTCTCTACTTCACATCTTGCCCCTCATCACCTCTCTTTCTCCATCTCATCTTTCCATACTCTATCTATACCTCCAGTCTTCCCTCCGCCCCCTGTCCCTTCTTGCCTTCTCTCTGTCATCCCTGCCTCCCTCCCGTCGTTGGATGATCCTCAACATGTGCTGGGCGGCGGCTGTTCATCTGATGGGAAAGGTTATCGGTCGGGGCAAAGGGGAGACGGAGGGACCTGTGGATTGGGTGAGAACGATGAGGGAAGGGTGGAGGGTGGCTGGTAAGGTGGTGGTAGTGGTGGTGGTGGTAGTTGTCGTTGTAGTAGTAGTAGTAAAAGTAGTTAGGAGAAAGGTGTTGTGTGTGTGTGTGTGTGTGTGTGGAAGATGATCGTGGTGGTGATAGTAGTAGTAGCATTAGTAGTAGTAGTAGTAGTAGTAGTTGTTGTTGTTGTTGTTGTTGTTGTTGTTGTTGTTCTTGTTGTTGTAATAGTAGTAGTAGTAGTAGTAATAATAATGGAAGTAGCAGCAGCAGCAGCAGCAGTAGTAGTAGTAGTAGTAGTAGTAGTAGTAGTAGTAGTAGTAATAGTAGTAATAGCAGTAGTAGAAGTACCAACAGTAGCAGCAGCAACAATAGCAGCAACACCAGGAACAACAACAGCAAAAACAACAACAATATCAGAAGCAAGAGTAAAAAGAGAAAAACACACCATCAAATATATGCGGAAAGATGAAAGAGAAAAAAAAAGGAGGAAGAAAAACAACTATGACATTGCACAGAGAGGACAAGAATTTGGATTAACACTGACAGAAAGAGAGAGACAGACACACAAAACAGACACAGAGACACAGCGACACATACAGACAACGAAGACAACGACTAGTAGAAGCATTATAGAAGAAACGTGTGTAAAGGTGGACAGGAGGGTGCTAATAAGGACACTAGAGAAGAGGACACAGTGTTAGTAATGCAGTAGTAAGGGGCGCTCTTATGAGGCGGTAGGCTGTGGTGGTGGTGGTAGTGGTGGTGGTGGAGGGAGGGTAGAAGTAGCAATGTGGTGACGCCTTGTGATGTTGACTTCCCTAATTGGCATCTTAGAGGTGATAAGGAAACTAGCCCCGTGGGAACTGTTCATGAGAGAGAGAGAGAGAGAGATAAAACGATTCTCTCTCTCTCTCTCTCTCTCTCTCTCTCTCTCTCTCTCTCTCTCTCTCTCTCTCTCTCTCTCTCTCTCTCCGCCAGCAATTAATCTGAGTGCAGCAGTGGAAGACGCGAGAAATAAGAGTCAGAGAGAGAGAGAGTAAGGGAGAAAATTAAATTGAGATAAGTAGAGAAGAAAGGAAGTATATAAGACAAGGATGAGAGAGAGAGAGAGAGAGAGAGAGAGAGAGAGAGAGAGAGAGACTTCATCCTTTGGTTTGTCTTCTTATTCATTCACTCTTATCTTCCTCACTTTCCTAATAATGATCATCTTCTTTGCTTCCTCCTCATTGTCACTCCCTCCTTCATCTCTTCTTTCCTTCCTTATTCATTTCCCTTTTTTCTTCCTCTTTTTCCTCCTCGCAGTCTTAATACTCTGCCTAGAATCTGTGTTTACCAGGTTCTCTCCTTCTTTAAATGTATTTGCATCTCACCTCTCTTCTTCATTTTCTCTCTCTCTCTCTCTCTCTCTCTCTCTCTCTCTCTCTCTCTCTCTCTCTCTCTCTCTCTCTCTCTCTCTCTCTCTCTCTCTCTCTCTTCCTTCATTTCTCTCGCCATTATGACACTGAAACGGGTTAAGTAAATTTACATATATTTTATTAGGGAGAGAGAGAGAGAGAGAGAGAGAGAGAGAGAGAGCATACATATTACGAAAAAAAGTGTCGAAAAGAATGTTAACTTTTGTCTCGTCTAAATCCAGCTGACTGTCTATTTCTTCCACCTGTAGCTGCTTCCTCCTCGTCCTCTTCCTCCTCCTCTTCCTCCTCCTCCTCCTCGTCCTCCTCCATGACTATCTATCGTTCTTCCCCTTCTCGTTTTATTGCACGGTAGAAACAGTTCCTCTCCACTCCTAATGAGACTCAGCCTGTCTTATTGCTCCCTCCTTTCCTCCCTCTCCCTCTCTTCCTCTCTCTCTCTCTCTCTCTCTCTCTCTCTCTCTCTCTCTCTCTCTCTCTCTCTCTCTCTCTCTCTCTTCTCTATCCTACCTCTATCTCCTCGTCATTTCTTCCTAATCCTCCTGTTTTTTTTTTTTTTAGGTTTTCTCCTTTCTCTCCTTCTCTCTCTTTCTCTCTCTCTGTCTCTGTCTCGTTTTCTTTCTTTCTCTCTCTTTCTTTCGCTCTTTCTCTCTCTCTCGCTCCTTCTCGCTCTCTCTCGCTCTCTCTCTCTCTCTCTCTCTCTCTCTCTCTCTCTCTCTCTCTCTCTCTCTCTCTCTCTCTCTCTCTCTCTCTCTCTCTCTCTCTCTCTCTCTCTCTCTCCCTATTCTCTCTCTCTATTATCTCCTCCTCCTCCTCCTCCTCCTCCTCCTCCTCCTCCTCCTCCTCCTCCTCCTCCTCCTCTTCCTCCTCCTCCTCCTCCAACACCATCACCACGACTTTTCTCCCTGTCCTTCATCTCTTCTCAAGGCATAATCTATATCCACCATACTCTCCCTGTCACTTCACACTCCCCTCCCTGCACGTCACCCTCTCTGCCACCCCTCAGTACAACAGTTCGCCTTGTAATTATTCCCCCATCAGTAAGTTAAGCCTTTGACTGCCTTTTTTTTACACCTTTCCTTCGTTACCAGTCACTGTGAAACGTCTTTTACTTGTTCTGCAGCCACTTTCGATCTTTGAACTGAGAGGATCTTGCGAAACGTATCCTTTTTCATGGGTAATTTTCCTGTATACGCTTATAAAACACTTCATGCATTCCTTTTGGTGCTGCTAAATGCTTCGTGCAGGAGTGAGAAGATTAAGCCATGCACCAGTACCAATTTAGTTAAGAGGTGTATCTACTCTATAGTTATTACAAAGGGTGGTTGTCTAGGAGTGGGTATGCTGTCTCGGGTGTTGTATTCATGTGTTCTGTTCTCTATATGCACTGCTCTATTCACTCGCCTTGTATTTATTCCCCATCAGTAAATTAAGCCATCAATATCTTGCGTTTAGTTAAGAGGTGTATCTACTTCAGTTATTACAAAGGGTGGTTGTCTAGGAGGGGGTATGTATTCGTGTGTGTACTGTTCTAATCGCTCGCCTTATATGATTATTCCCTATCAGTAAGTTAAGCCACCAGTACCAGTTTAGTTAAGAGGTTTATCTACTCTACTTATTACAAAGGCTGGTTGTCTAAGAAGGGGTATGCTGGCTCGGGTGTTGTATTTGTGCATGTACTGTTCTAATCGCTCGCCTTATATGATTATTCCCCATCAGTAAGTTAAGCCACCATTACCAGTTAGCCTCTTCAGTACTGGGACATATTTTTACGGTCAGATTTATGTACAATTAAACCATTTTATTGACATTAGGAAGGGTCTATGGAGGTCAGAAGATTAATGGCCACAGTCTTTACTATTTTAATCCCCCCTTGAGTTTCTGAAGCTGTATAAAATCACCAAATAGTAAGTAGAATGAATATGGAAACGCGTCATGGTACTGAAGGGGTTAAGTTAAGAGGTGTATCTACTAAATAGTTATTACAAAGGGTGGTTGTCTGGGAAGCGATCTGCTGTGTCGGGTGTTGTATTGGTGTATACATTTCTTCTTTTTCATGCAAGAGAGAAGGAGTGGCCAAGGATAACAAAAATATAAAGAAAAAAAAAGGCCGATTCAGTTCCCAGTCTCCTTATAGAGCCGATTGTTCTATATATGTACTGCCTGTTCTAGTCGTTATGTAGCTGTTCTGTTTTATTCTGTTCTGTTATGTAGTGTTCATGTTCCTGTTTTTTTTTTTTTTTTTTGAAGATCTTGGTTTTTCAGTGTTTGTTGCTCCTTTCGTCCTTATATTTACACGTTGATTTCTCTCCTAGATCAATTTGTGGTTTATTTATTTATTTATTTATATATATTGATGTGTGTGTTTTTCAAGTCTCTACTCGATTTTTCGCGTTCCTGCTTTTTTTTTTTTTTTTTTTTTTTGAAGGTGCAGTTGGTTTTTCAGTGTTTGTTGCTCTTGTTGTCCTTATATTTACATGTTGTGTCTCTCTCTCTCTCTCTCTCTCTCTCTCTCTCTCTCTCTCTCTCTCTCTCTCTCTCTCTCTCTCTCTCTCTCTCTCTCTCTCTCTCTCTCTCTCTCTCTCTCTCTCTCTCTCTCTCTCTCTCTCTCTCTCTCTCTCTCTCTTAGTTCAATATGTGGTTTATTTATTTTTGTCTCTTTTGTCTCTAAAATGATTTGCATGTTTTAAAAGTCTCTGTTTGATTGTCTTTCATTTTATAGTGTGCTTGTTGACTTACGAATTTATTTTGTTATTGTTGTTTTGAGTTGTTGTTGTTTTTTGTGGTATTATTCTTTTTGATGTATTTTTTCCTTATTTATGTTTTATGTCACCTAATTATTCGGTATTGTAAATGTTGTCCCCGAGAACTTACCTTTTATTGCAAACCAAGGCCCGATTTTTGCCCTCTCTATATTTGATCTAGTCTTTGTGTCTTTGTATGTTTGAAGTGAAGCGAAACCAGTCAATCAATCTCACCACTTCAGTCTTCGGCATGATCGTGAGTCTTTCAGTATTCATTCTTCACTTGGGAAGGGTTCTAGTGGCATGTTTATATATTATGTGGCTGATTTTTTTTTTTTTTTTTATTTGCAGTCTGTGATTTGTGATTTTTTTTCTTCCTTCTTTCCCTCCTTCTTTTTCTTTCTTCCCTCCATTTTTTTCCTTTCTTCCTTCCTACTTTCCTTCCTTCCTACCTTCCTTCCTTTTTTCCTTCCTTCCTTCCTTCCTTCCTTCTCTCCTTCTTACTTTCCTTTTTTACTAGCCTTCCTTCCTTCCATTTTTTCCATCCTATCCTCCTTCTTTCCTTCCTTCCTTCTCTATTTAATTTCTACTATCTACCTACCCTCCTTCCTTCCTTTCTTTATTCCTTCCTTCCTTCCTTTCTTTTCCTTCCTTCCTTCCTTACCTACTTATTTTCTACCTACCTACCTTCCTTCCTTCCTTCTTTCCGTCTTTCCTTCCTTCCTTCCAACACTTGTATCTTTATTGATCGAGTCCTACATATTTGATCATTTTATCCTCGCGCGTGTAGTCCTCACCATTTTTGTACTTAATATACTATAATGGTACTTGTTGGCATTAGAAGCTTACCTTGCCGTTCGTAAGAGTGTAATGGATCGTTGCTGTGAAAGTGTGTGTGTGTGTGTGTGTGTGTGTGTGTGTGTGTGTGTGTGTGTGTGTGTGTGTGTGTGTGTGTGTGTGTGTGTGTGTGTGTGTGTGTGTGTTTGCTATGTGGGTTGCCTTAATGGTTGTGTGTAATGCTGATACTATGCCGAGTTGATGATTTGTCAGTGAAAATAAAGGGAGAGATCAACATTCTGAAGTCATGTTCTTCCAAAGCTATGCAAGTAAACCTAACCTTACTTAGTCTAACCTTCTCTAATCTTTACTTACAAGAAGCTTCAATTTTAAACAAAGGGAAAAAAGATGGATGGAAGAC
>NC_059301.1:14829753-14834753 GCF_017591435.1 Portunus trituberculatus
TTTATGTTGTTTCCATAATCTCGATAATTAGAAATACAGGAAACACGTACTGATGAATAATTAAATTTGGGAGATAAAAATGTAGTAGTTTTATTTTAGTTGACTTTAGTTATTGTTTGTAAAAGGAAATGTGTGTTAGGAAATTAGGACAGTGGTGATAGATTGGTGCTAGAAACATAGGAAATGCTTATGAATTGTTAAAAATAGCTGTAAAATAGTGAGTTTAAAATGCTTATTGGAATCGGAATAGAAATTGATTGAAGTTCTGGTATATTTGTGGCTCTTTAGTAGTTGAGAACTAAATAATTAATGTTTTAGAAATAGAACAATGCATCCTTTTATGCAAATATCAACCAGGAACGAAAAATATTTATCCGTTTATATATTTCTTGAGTTTTGGAATGCACTCTTGACGTGTTTCTTTTGCCTTTTGTGGAAATATAATCAAATTCCAAACATGCTGTCCCTTTGTTTTGTTTTTTTTTTTTTTTGGGGGGTCCCTTTTATTCTTAATCCGTGAAAGGCAGCCGTCTGATTTTTTACGTATGAAATATTAACGTGAGTGTTTGGAAGATGTTGCCTCCTCCTCAATGTCTCTCTTACCTATCCTGCATACTTTACTACTACTACTACTACTACTACTACTACTACTACTACTACTACTACTACTGCTGCTGCTGCTGCTACTACTACTACTACTACTACTACTACTGCTACTACTACTACTACTACTGCTGCTGCTGCTGCTACTACTACTACTACTACTACTACTTCTATTACCATTACTACCTTCGCCGCCACTACTACTACTACTACTACTACTACTACTACTACTACTACTACTACTCCTATTACTTACTTCTACTACTACTATTACCACCAGCACTACTACTACTACTGCTACCATTACAGTGTGTCTACTCTAACGTGGCTCCTGGGTCTCGGTGTGAATGGTGTCACGGAGGAATGGCGTGGTTGTCAGAACTTGAGGAAAACCTTGAGCTGTCCTGTGATAAACGTGTGGATCAACAGAAAACCAGTATTACTCACATCAGATCAATTATATCATCAATAAACTACAATGTATTTAAAGTAGACAAACTATACCACTACTACTACTACTACTACTACTACTACTACTACTACTACTACTACTACTACTGCTAATACTACACACACACACACACACACACACACACACCATGCAATAATTCAGTGCACTTTTAGTTCGCTCACCTTATATCTCTTAACTTCTCTCTCCTGCGCACTTGGCCACACACACCAAGCCTTGTGCTCACCTGGTCACGCTTCGATGTGAACGTATTCATTGATTTCCATTTGTGGGCTAAATTCAACTGCTTATCAGTAAAGAGGCGCTGGAGGAGGAGGAGGAGGAGAGAGGAGGAGGAGGAGGAGAGAGGAAGAAGAGGAGGAGGAGTAGGAGGGAAAGGAGGGGAAAGTCTGCAGGAAAGGTAACGCGACAGAGAGAGAGAGAGAGAGAGAGAGAGAGAGAGAGAGAGAGAGAAGTTTCATGGCCGAATAGTTAATTGAGCGACTGAGCGAAGGTGGAAGGACAGACAGTGAAGGAGACAGCGCAGGTAATACTGACATAAACAACAGGAACACCAGGGAGAGACTGCGCTTGTACGTGAATGTGCCAGCCAAACGTGTCGATGAAATGAGGAACATGTCTCTTTAAACGGAAAATACAACAGAATATACCAAGTTAGGGGAGGAAAAATGAGGAGCAGGAGAAGAAGGAGGAGGAGGAGGAGGAGGAGGAGGAGGAGGAGGAGGAGGAGGAGGAGGAGGAGGAGGAAAAGGATATCGAGGTTGTTGAGATACTCGATACTATATACATGTCTCCACCTCTTTCCCTCCTTCCCTCCCTCCTGCCCTCGTGCCTTCCTCCCTCTTTCCTTCTCCCCGCCTATCTCCTCTTCTTCCTTTTCTCTCTTCCTTTCACATCCTCCCTTCACAAAGCTTCTTCCTTCGTAAGTGACGTCATAGCTCCTCTCCTCTTCCTCCTCCTCCTCCTCCTGGCCTAGCTACGAGGGAGGGAGGAAAGAAGCTGCCAACCAACGTCCTTGCTAGCGATAAGTTCTTTAGTTCAAGTTTTCAGAGGTTTAGCTTAACTCTATTGCCTTAAGGAGAGAGAGAGAGAGAGAGGGGAGGGACTGGAGAATGAAGGCAAGGGAAGGCAAGGGGAGAACTGTGACGAAGGGGAGAGTGAATAGGGAAGGAGACGGAGGGATGATGCTATGGGACAAGGTAGGTTGAGGCAGTCTTTTGTTCATCTGTGAAATTATATTGGTTGATAATGGTGATGGAGAAAAGGATGGAGAAAAGGTCATTGAAGGATGGTGAAAGGAAGCGAGAGAGAGAGAGAGAGAGAGAGAGAGAGGGAGGAGGAGGAGGGGTGGCGTGAAGCGGTGAAGGAGGAGGCTGCCGCGCTAACTTGATAAACACGTGGTTTTAAAATCTTTCAAGTTATCAGATCAGTCTTCAGAAGAGCCTCCAATTAACACACCTTTTACCTGAAGTTATCGCTTTTACATATCCTCTCCTCCTTTTTATTTCATCCTTTCTGCTTTTTTTTTCTCTCTTCTTCTCTCAGTTCATCCACATTTCATCCCTTCCCATCCCACCAACATCATTTTCTCATTTACCTGTACCTAAAATCATCACTATTATAGATTTCTCTCCATTTTTCCTCCTTTCTTCTCTTCTCTCCATGTCTCTCTCTCTCTCTCTTTACTTCCTCTATCCATCTCTCTTCCTTTTCCTATCTTCTAATTTATCCATATGCTCTTTGATTCTATTTTTTTTTAATCTGTAATTGTCTTTGTCTTGTTTCCCTGTGTTGCTTCTCTCCGTTTATCCTTTTCGCTTCTCTTGCCTCACTCCATCCATCTTTCCTCCTTCCCTGCCACTGCCACGACTCCATCAATTCATTCTTGTTGTTCATCTGTTCGTTGTATCTCCCTCTCCTCCCTCCCATTTTGTTTGCTACTTTCTTTCCTTTATTTCTTACGCCTTACTTTTCTTCGTCCATCCAATCATCTATCTCCTCTCCATGGCATTCTCTCTCTCTCTCTCTCTCTCTCTCTCTCTCTCTCTCTCTCTCTCTCTCTCTCTCTCTCTCTCTCTCTCTCTCTCTCTCTCTCTCTTTCATAAAATTTCTTCTCCAACTGCATATTTCTTCTTTCCATTGACCTTCCATTCATCTGTCCATCTTGCCTTCATTCATTCCTCCTTCTTTCTTTCTTAGAACCTCGCTTATACTTGACTCTCTCCTCCTCTTCCCTTCCCTATACGCATTCCCAGTACTTTTATTACGTAGTCAACTTTTGTTTTACCTTCTTCAGTACTGGGATGCATTTTTAACGTGAGTTTTGGGTGTGATTAGATGATTTTATTGACATTAGGAAGGGTCTATGGAGGTCAGAAGATTAATGGCCACAGTCTTCACTATTTTAATCCCCACATAAATTCCTGAAGCTGTTTAAAATGGCCAAATGGTAAGCAGAATGAATATGAGAATGTGTCGTGCTACTGAAGGGATTAATCTTAACGTACTGTCTCTCAACTTCTCTATTTTTGTGGGTCATTCTTTCATACCAAAACATAGATTTATTTGTCAGATTTCCACCGTACTCCTCCTTTTCTTAGTCCTCGTCATCCACCTCCTTTACTTTGTCGTTCTCCTCACCCTCCTCCTCCTCCTCCTCCTCCATCTTTTTACTTATCTTCGTCACTTGCTCCTTCATTCAGCGCGTCCCTTAGCAGAGGAAGACTCAAGGTTTACGTTTGGTAGCGGGTGACAGAAGACGTCTTAGTGGAGGAATGGTTGGTCACTCCTCGCCTTCACGTTTGTCTTGTAGTGATGGATGATAGAGAGACAGAGAGAGAGTGTCTGCGTTGGGGGGGGTGGAGGTGGTGAGAGGGTGAAACACAGAGAAAGTAAAGGCTGGCAGGAAGAATTGGAGAGAAGAAAGAAGGAAGGCACGTAGGTAGGGAGGGAGGAAGGGAGGGAGAGAGAAACAAGAGAGCGAGAGATCTATGAAAAGGAGGGAGCGAGGCGCAATAGGAGGAAGACTCCACGGGGACTGGAAGAGTGATTTTTGGAGAGAGAGAGAGAGAGAGAGAGAGAGAGAGAGAGAGAGAGAGAGAGAGAGAATATGTATATGAGACTTTTATTCTATTTTGGCGATCATTAATGTAGAATCTCGATAGTGTACAGTGAGAAGGAATAAAGTATCAAATAAACTATCATCATATTTCCATTGACTAAACAGGAAGAGCCATTTTGAAACATTTAAGACCCTAATGACATAAAATACTCATTCACAACAAGATTTTTCCTTTTTTTTTTTTTTTTTTACATAAGGGAAAACTGGCCAAGAACAACAAAAATAATAAAAAAAAGATAGAAAAAAAAATTAAACCCTTCAATACCGAGACGCATTTTTACTTTATTTTTGGGTATGACTACACGATTTTATTTGCAATGGGAAGAGTATAATTATGAAGGTCAGAAGATTAATAGCTAGAGTCTTCACTATTTTAACCCCAACATAAGTTTCTGAAGCTGTATAGAATCGCCAAATAGTAACCAGAATAAAGAGGAAGGCGCGGCATGGCACTGAAGGGGTTAAGGGGAAAGACTGACAAGGGCAACAACAACAACAACAACAACAACAACAATAAAAAAAAAAAAAGATCCATTGAGTTGCTGGTCCGCGTAACACTGACACAGATACTGAAGAGGAACACACTAAAGACACCATCGCTCATTACAATAAACTACACAAAAACATGCACTCTGTAATAACTAGAATAGAAGTAGGACAAAAAAATGCATTAAACCCTTCAGTACTGGGACACAATTATTACCATGAGATTTATTTACGATTGGACCATTTTATTGACATCAGGAAGGGTCTATAGAGGTCAGAAGACTAATGGCCAGACTCTTCACTATTCTAATCCCCACACAT
>NC_059301.1:14839753-14867253 GCF_017591435.1 Portunus trituberculatus
ACACACACACACACACACACCATGGTAAAGTCAAAATATTATACTCATATCACTAAGAGAAACACGAGCAAAAATAATTAAACCTTCATCGTCGTCCTGTCACACCTCACACCACCGCGTCTCCTTCCCGCTGCATTTTACACTGGTCTCGGCAGCCACGTCCTGCCTCGCTATTCACCCTCCCTTACTGATGAATCGATAAAGCGGAACCTGACATGACCCGCAGATAAAGCATTCATGTCACACAGAGCCCCACGTCCCTCTTGTATCTCTCTATCCATTCTCCCCCATTCCTCAACGTAGCTCCGTCACTGTTACCGTTTTCCTTCTCATTCTTCTTCGCTTCCTTGCTGTTTTTTTCTGATTTTTTCGCATATGTTTCGTTACTCATTAGCTGAGGTATGTAATGATGTGGGTATTCTCGGTATGAGCCAACAAGTATCCAAGTTTCTGTCCTTTCGAGATGTATTCTGTGTTTCCTCTTCTTCCTACTTTTTTTTTTTCTTCTTCTTCTTTTCCTCAGTTCTTCGTCGTACTTCTTTTACTTTTAGCCCTTCTCATCCTCTTCCTCTTCCTCCTTTTTCTCTAACTCTTTCGTGGTGGTTCTTTTTTTTCTCCTTTTTGTTTTTTAACTTCTTCTCTATCTTCTCTCCTCCCCCTTCTCCTCCTCCTTCTCCTCCTCCTCCTCCTCCTCCTTTTCCTCCTCCTCCTCCTCCTCCTCATAGTCTGGGAAAGATGTGGACTTCTTTTGCTCCAGACTTTGGATATAATTGACATTACTTTCATAACATTATCAAGTTATTTTCTTTATCTCGTCAAACTTATAATTTTCCCTTAATAGCACAGTGTCACATGACGCCCTAAGCACACACACACACACACACACACACACACACACACACACACACACACACACACAGGATGGAAAAAATATACACACACAAGAAACAGAAAGGTAAAAAAGATTAGTGGAATAACAATGAGAAGGAGAAAAAGTAAAGAAAACAGGATGGTGGGGAACGGAGGAGAGAAAGCAAGCATGTACGTACTTACATACACACACTGCAGTATATAGGAAGGCAAAAGGAAGGAGGAAAGGAGGCAGAGACAGACACACAGGAAGGGGAAAACATACACCCACAAAAATGAAAACAAGGTAAAAATTAGTGGAATAACAACGAGGAGGGAGAAAAAGCAAAGAAAACAAGATGGGGAACGCAAGTACGTATACTTACATACACTACAGTATATAGGAAGGCAGTAGGAAGGAGGGAGGGAAGGAGGGAGGGATGGGGAAAGAGGACAAAGAGAAAGTGTGTTTACCCAAATATGCGTTGATGGCCCCGTCTGGGTGTGTTGACTTTTGCCAAGATCACGGATTCGCTTACAGGGACGGCACGTGTATAAGAGAGAGAGAGAGAGAGAGAGAGAGAGAGAGAGAGAGAGAGAGAGAGAGAGAGAGAGAGAGAGAGAGAGAGAGAGTTGAAAGTACAGGAAACGTAAAAGAGAAAGAAAGAAAAGAAAGGAAAAGATACGCTAGAAAAAAAAACTGGAGAGAGAAAGAGAGAGAGAGAGAGAGAGAGAGTCGAAAATAGAGGAAAGTAGGGGAGAAAGGAAGGAAAGAAAATAAAAAAAGAAAATGAAGAAACCAAACGGACGAAAGAGAGAGAGAGAGAGAGAGAGAGAGAGTTGCGGGGGAGTCTGGGGCAGGTCACACACTCCCTCCCTCTCATAATGGGATCACCGAGACCAGAATCCCATATAAACGCTCTTTGATCTAAACTCTTAAAGGATGCCCGCCCTTAGAACACCGTGAAGGCCACACGGAGGAGGGGGAGGGAGAAGGAGAGGGAGAGAGAGAGAGAGAGAGGAGGGAGGGAGAATGGACGGGAGGGTGGAGAGAAGAGGAGAGACGGAAGGAAAGACAGAGAGAGAGAGAGAGAGAGAGAGAGAGAGAGAGAGAGAGAGAGAGAGAGAGAGAGAGATGGGATGGTAAAGGGAGGGAGAGTGGATGGAAGGGGCGTGTCTCTGGAACCACCAACCTTCTATATTCATTTTCTTAGAGAGAGAGAGAGAGAGAGAGAGAGAGAGAGAGAGAGAGAGATTCTTTATTATGATGATGTTGGTATTGTTATCATTACTTTGATGAAACTTGGGAGAAAAAAAAAAAACGGAACACCAGAAACATAACCTGGATACACTACAGTCCCTCCCCACCTGCCACCCTCTCGCATTACCTCGCCCCTCCCCCGTCCTCTCCCGTAGCGCCGTTCCATCCCCTCCCTATTACTCCTCTAGCTGCATCCACTCCCCTATCCTTCCCCGCCCTCCAGCTGTGCCATCCTCGCCTCGTCTCAGGGTTGCCAATTAAATGAACAATGAGTATACAGAATTGACTCCTTCGTTATATGTATAGATAAGGAGACGCAGGAGGAGGAGGAGGAGGAGGAGGAGGAGAAAGAGAAGAGGGAAGGGTAATAGAGTGAAGCCAGCAGAGAATGAACATTGTAATTTGTTTTGTTATTAAGTTTTTGTGTGGATGTTTCTGTGTTCGGGCGGGAAATGTGTCTATCATTGGTTCTACATCTATGTTTATTGAATTCCGATCGTAAACTTTTTTTTTCCTTTCTCTATTTTTGTTTTTCCAGCTTCAGGAATCCTATCAATTCTTTTACTTCTATACGTCGAATGTCATACTTTAACCCCTTCAGTACTGGGACACTTTTTTTTGCCTTGAGATTTGTGTACGATTAGACCATTTTATTGACATTAGGAAGGGTCTATGGAGGTTAGAAGATTAATGGCCTCAGTCTTCACTATTTAAATCCCACACATGAGTTTCTGAAGCTGTATAAAATCACCAAATAGTAAACAGAGTGAATATGGAAACGCGTCATGGTACTGAAGAAAATAAAGATTGTTCACAGATATCTATGACTTCCATACATATCTTTAGTGTACACGTTTGGATGATACATAAATGATACAAAATATATATATAAAAAAAAAACCCACTTGAGTGCTCGTTCCCTAAAAGAAAAGTAAAGAGTTAGCGAAAATTAAGAAATAAATGTCTTAAAAAATGCATGTATTGTCTTCGTTCCCAGTGTAACGTGACACCTTCTCCTTGCAGTCTGCGAGGTGGCTGAGCTACTAAGCGCTCTGTCCACCGAGATGGCGACCGCCCGTGCACGCCCGCCACCTACCCCCACCCCGCTCCTCTCGCCTCTCCCCAATCCTCCACCTCTATCAACCTCACCGACAACCCGCTCTCCAGCACCGCCTCCTCCAACCCCAAGGCGAGGAACGACCCCAAGGCACCCTCCCTCTCCACCTCCTCCACCCCTGCCGCCAACAACGACCACTCCCCCAACAGCGACCCGACGCGCCCTGACGTGACGCAGTGTGACGCAGGGAAGGCTGGTCAGGACGGGGCCACCACCACCACCACCTCCTCTTCTGCTGCCGCCACCTCCACCGTTCCCGCCCTGCCGCCCTCCTCCGACCCCCCGCCCCCCTACCAGGCCGCCAACATGACCACAACGGAAAAGGTGAGCCAGGTTGAGGTAGCGGTGTGTGTGTGTGTGTGTGTGTGTGTGTGTGTGTGTCTGGTATGGATTCTTCTTATAGTTTATACAATGGTGTGGTGTTATAATAAGACTGTCTAATTTCGACATGACCTGCTGCAAATTGACCCCTTCAGTACTGGGACGCATACTTACCATGAGTTTTCGGTGTGATTAGACGATCTTATTTACATTAGTAAGGGTCCGTGGAGGTCAGAAAATTACTGGCCAGAATTTTCAATATTTTAACCCTCACATAAGTTTCTGAAGCCGTATAAAATCACCAAAGGGTAAGCAGAATGAATATGAAAGCGTGTCCTGGTACTGAAGAGGTTGAGGCTAGTATTCTCAAACACTTCTGCCCTTCACCTCCACTATGTTAAAAAGCTTTAAGTGAATTTACACGAATTTTTAAGATGTTTTTACTGTTCTAGAGATAAAGTGAAAAGATTTCTTCATTATTAATTGGAGAAATAGTCTTGAAAATCCCGTTAATCCTCTCTGTAGCCTTGGAAAACAGACATGGTGAGAGAGCAAGATGTTTCCGAATACGTGCATAAGAGGGATTCAGTTGTTTCGATTCTTAATTCTCTATAGTCACACGCTACACTGTCGACAGAAGCGCTGAGTGGTTGTAACATTTTTATCCGTGTGTTTTACCGTGACTCGAAGCTTCCACCATTACTCTTGTCGGAACAGGTGAAGGGAACAGCCTGCATGAGTCCAGCAAAGGTAATAATGGCGCTATGGTAAAGGCAGCAGCTTCCCTCTCACTCGTTCCTGCCGTCCGTGTGTTCGTGGGGCGACAAACAACGTGTAGTCGTTCATAGTAGTCTTTTCTTTACTCGTAGTATGGAAGCGAGAAAAATGATGAATATAGATTTCCACATGAGTAGGAAATATTCTCTCTCTCTCTCTCTCTCTCTCTCTCTCTCTCTCTCTCTCTCTCTCTCTCTCTCTCTCTCTCTCGTTGGCGCATCGGAATGTTCATATTTTCCCTTTAAACATCCACGACAACGCGATCTCAAAAAATAAACGGAAGGACAAGAAGAAGGAGGAGAAAACTCGTCACTCAAACGATTGTATAAGCATTCCAAGACCCCAGCCTGGAATTCCCTTTTTTTTTATTTCCTTCACGACATTGGCTTTGTCACTCGCAGTACGGAGGATGGCACGCGCAGACACACACACACACACACACACACACACACACACACACACACACACACACACACACACACACACACACACACACACACACGCACGCACGCACGCACACACACACAGGTTCCGGAGAAGTAATGGATGTTTGTGTGTTTGTTGATGTTATGATTTTTGGATTTTGTCAATATAACCCATGATTTATTTATTTATTTATTTATCTATTTTATTTGTTCTTGCCTTAAAAATTTTCTCTCTTCCTTACTTACTTCATTGGTTTGCACACACACACACACACACACACACACACACACACACACACACACACACACACACACCATTAGTCCCCGTACCAAATGATAAGCTTCCTACTGAGTGTGTTTGATTCTGACATGGTGGCTGAGTGATTTTTCCTCTCTATTACTGGTATTTTTATACTTATCTACCCTGTCATCAAAGATTTTTTTTTTCTCCCTTTCATTAATTCTTTCTTTTTTTTCCATGTTTGTTTCGTTGTTGCTTTTTTTTTCTCTGTATTTCAACGTGATGAGATTTTTTTTTTTTTATCAATATCTACTCAGTTTTTTTCAACTCTTCCTGACTTCACCTCAACCCCTTCAGTACTGGGACGCATTTTTCACCATAAGTTTATAGTATGATTGGACCATTTTATTGACATTAGGAAGGGTCCATGGAAGTCAGAAAATTAATGGCTACAGTCTCCACTATTTTAATCCCCACATAAGTATCTGCAGCTGTATGAAATCACCAAATAGTAAGCAGAATGAATAGGAAAACACGTCATGGTACTGAAGGGGTTAAAATCTCTCCTCTTATGACATTAACTCTTTCATTTTATCCACTGACTCTTCCTCTCTCTCTCTCTCTCTCTCTCTCTCTCTCTCTCTCTCTCTCTCTCTCTCTCTCTCTCTCTCTCTCTCTCTCTCTCTCTGTTTCCCTCGCATTACCAGACTCTTGTATTAAACTTTCTAACTTTCCCTCAAACTCATTTTCCCATCCTGATTCTGCGTAATATACCGAGCGACTTTCAATTTTAATATTTTGTCTTCTTCATTCTACTTCCTTTTCTCTTTGTTACATTTCCATTATAGTCTTTCGATCCTAATTCATGTCCTATTCTGACCGGTTCTCCTCTTACCATCCCGTGTCTCCCTCTCCCTCTCGCTCTCCCTCTCCCTCTCCTTCTCCCTCCCGTCTCTCTCTCTCTGATCATCCCTCCATTTTCCGTCTTTCCTCCATCCGGGTATTCTCCTTCATCCCATTTCTCCTGCTTCCCTAACGTTCCTCTCTCTCTCTCTCTCTCTCTCTCTCTCTCTCTCTCTCTCTCTCTCTCTCTCTCTGTCATCCTTCCCCTTCCTCCTCTTTTGGGATTCCTCTTCCTCATCCTTCTCCTCCTCCTTTTCCTCCTCCTCCTCCTCCTCCTCCTTCTCCTCCTCCTCCTCCTGTATCTCTCCCTCCACTACCACACGCTGAATCTTTGTACCCCTCCTTCCCTCTTTCCTTCCCTTCTTTCCCTCCCTTTCCTTCCCTTCTTTCCCTCCCTTCCTCCCTGCCTCTCTCCCCTTCCAGTGGACCAGTGGGAGCAGTGAGCCGGAGAGGGACACCTGGGGCAAGAAGGTCGAATTCCTGCTTGCCGTGGTGGGTTTTGCTGTCGATCTTGGCAATGTGTGGCGCTTCCCTTACATCTGCTACCAGAACGGCGGGGGTAAGGCACGGTGGTGATGGAGGAGGAGGAGGAGGAGGAGGACTTGCTAGGAGATGGAGGAGGGGGACTTGCTAATGGGTGGAGGATAACTGTAGAGGTGACGGAGGATAACTTGAGGGAAAGTGAAGGAGGAAAGGAGAAGACTAGCGGAGGTGGAGAAGGAGGAGGACTGTGGGGTGTTCAAGGAGGTGGAAGGATGGAGAGAGAGAGAGAGAGAGAGAGAGAGAGAGAGAGAGAGAGAGAGAGAGAGAGAGAGAGAGAGAGAGAGAGAGAGAGAGAGGTCAGGAAGGAAGGAAGAAAATAGTATAAGGAGAGAAGAGGCGGAAGGAAAGCAGGGAGAAAGGGAAGGAAGGATTAGGATTAGGGAGGAGGAGAAGGAGGAGGAGGAGAAGGAGAAGGAGAAGAAGAAAGGATGGTGGAGAGAAGCGAGGGTCAACATTTGTTATATTTAGCATTGCGAGGAAAAAAATGGAGGGAGAAAAAGCATTCGAAAGTCTTAAGGCAATGATTATACTTGGTGATTTCAAAATCTTATATTGTGATAGATAGACGTATACAGTATAAACACATACATATTTATTAACCCTATTATTTTTTATCCACCTCCTCCTCCTCCTCCTCCTCCTCCTCCTCCTCCTCCTCCTCTTTCTCCTCACGGGCAGGGGCGTTTCTGGTACCCTACTGCATCATGCTGGTGTTGGGGGGCCTACCTCTCTTCTTCATGGAGCTTGCCCTGGGCCAGTACCACCGCAACGGATGTCTCACCGTGTGGCGCCGTATCTGCCCCATGCTCAAAGGTCAGTGACGTGCCGCTTCGCTCCGTGCTATTTTCAGAAACGCTTCCCTCTCTCACCGCGACCATTTTCAAGGACCACAGATACGATTAGCTGAGTTCTAAAGAGTATTTGTCCTGTTGATGATGTGGAAAGCTTGTTAACATGTCACTAGAATTACAGAAACATCCTTAAAAACCCGTGTCACTTTAACCAGAAAATTGTGAAGGTGCTGTGAGGCGCGGAAGTGTTTCAGAATATGGGCCGGTCCACTGCACCTCTCCTCGTTGCTGTGGTGTTGTTATCTTGGCGTTTATCAAGTTTTGTTCGTTATCTCCCCTTTTTTTTCTTCTTTCTCCTTCATGTGGTGTTGTTATCCTAGTTTCCTTCGTTATCTTTCCTTTTTCTTCTTCTTTCTCCTTCATATGGTGTTGTTGTCTTAGCGTTTATCAAGTGTCTTTCATTATCTCTCCTTTCTTCCTCTTTCTCCTTCATGTGGTGTTGTTATCCTAGCATTTATCAAGTGTCTTTCCTCTTCTCTCCTTCTTTCTTCTTCTCTCTCCTTCATTTTTTCCTTTCATCCTTCTCTCTCTTTCCTCTATTCGTCTTCTTCCATTCATCATCTCTTCTTGTCAAATGTTGTTTTCTTTACGTACTATGCAACATGCCACAGCGAGATCATACGTGGAATGTGTCTCCTTCGTATTTCCATTAGTATTTCCCCTTCCTGTTGTATTTCCACTAATATTTCTCTTCCCGTTCTATTTCCACTAGTATTTCTCCTTCCTGTTGTATTTCCCCTAGTATTTCTCTTCATGTTGTATTTCCACTAGTATTTCCCTCTTCCTGTCGTATTTCTACTAGTATTTCGCCTTCCCGTCGCCAGTCAGCCTCAATGGTAAGGGTTGTAGGTGTGGCAGCGTGGCGGAGGTTGGGGAAAGTACTCATATATAAGTGTGTTTGTGTGTATCTGTGAAGGACCATTCCCTAAGTGGCTCTTCCGTCACACCGCCCCCGTGAATCACCTTCAAAGAGGCTCAGCGCCGCCCGTCCATTATGCCGGAAACTCCTTTAGATTATCCCTCATGGAGAAAATATAGGTGGTGCCTTCGGGGCCAAGGGAGTGAGTGCCATGGAGTCCTCTTTGGTCACTGGTCTATGGACGGATCACTCTGGCTCTGGACGGGTCAGAAAGCGCTAGGTCGTTCTCAGGGGTCAGTAAAGCATCGTCAGGGTTCCAGGTGGCTCTTGAAGGTTAGTGAAGTGAAGGGTCTTTACCTCTGTTGCTTTATGTCTCTTACTTTAGATTAAATGTCTTAGCGTAGCGTCTTTATCACGTGCTAAGGAATTCGGTCAACGGCAGAAATATTGAAGGAATAAAAATCAAATAAAAATGTCTCTCTTAATGCAGCTCTCAAAAAAATGTCCCCCCTGATGCAGCTCTCGAAAAAAAAACGTCCCCTCATGATGCAGCTCTCAAGAAAAAGGCCCCTATGATACAGCTCTCAAGAAAAAAGTACCCCCATGATGCAGCTCTCGAAAAAAAAAAAAGATCGTTACAAAAGAAGAGTGAAATGAATCAGTCAGTTTAGTTTCGGAGGCGTGTTGATGTTCCCTTTTTAACCTTAAGGTCTTAGAAAGGAAAAAATATATATAGAAGCTGGTAGAGAATCCTTGCGTGTCCTGCAGAGAGAAATGAAACGTTGACGCTGCTGATTAACCTCTCGAGTACCATGCCGCATTCTCATATCCATTCTAGTTACTATTAATCCTCTGACCTCCATAGACCCTTGCTAATGCAAATAAAATCGTCTAATCATACACCAAATTTAACCTCTTCAGTATCATGCCGCGTTTTTAAATTCATTCTAGTTACAATTTGGCGATTTCACACACTTTAAGACACATATATTGGGATTAGAATAGTAAAGACTCTGGATATTAATCTTCTGACCTCCATAGACTCTTCCTAATGCAAATAAAATCGTCTAATCATACCCAAAAGATAAGGTAAACATCCATCTCAGTATTGAAGGGGTTAAGTCTTGCACGAGTGAGCTGGACAGACATCTCAGTAAAGCCAACTTCCTATTTGTTCATCCTTAGTCATAGAAAAACATAACTAGATATTTCTCCTTTCTTTTGCGTGCAGTAAGTCCCTCCAGCTGGTCATGGGATGGGAGGAGGGAAGTGCCAAGATGCCCTCGAGGGTCCAGTAGATGTTGTAGTTTGTAAGTTTAATCCTGCTATCTAACTTCACTAAACTTAGGCAACGTGTGTGTGTGTGTGTGTGTGTGTGTGTGTGTGTGTGTGTGTGTGTGTGTGTGTGGGCTGATGACCTACTTGTTGGCTCCCTCTAGTGAATGACGTGAAGTTAGAGAGAGAGAGAGAGAGAGAGAGACGAAGAAGGAGCAGGAAGTGGTAGAGAGCTGATAATCTCACTCCCCTGTTTATCTGTTTGCCGGACGCCAGACAGTATAGGATAAGGGACAAGACAGAGCACAATTAGATCTATAGCGTGGATTAAACACTGTCCTCTTCCCTCCCCTTATCTCTCCTCGTCAATGCTCTGCTTCTTTCTTCTCACGTCCCCACAGTTGTCTTTGCTTTGGTGAGTTGTGTTAGAGTCAAGAAACAGCGACTTTTAAACAAATTCAACCCCTTTAGTACCATGACGTGTTTTGATATTCATTCTGCTTACTATTCGGCGATTTTATACAGCTTCAGTAACTTATGTGAGGGATTAAAATAGTGAAGAACCATAGACCCTTCCTAATGTCAATAAAACCGTCTAATCATACCCAAAAATCGTGGAAAAAATGCGTCCCAGTACTGAAGAAGCTAACTTATACTTGACATTGAGTTCATCGTACAGCTGTAAAAAGTGCGGAGGGGAGATATAAAGTACAGGAGTCTCGGAAGGAGTGAGTGAGCGACTTTTCAGCAAAGGAAACAACACATCTCACTCAGGGATGATCAGCGGGCCCAGGGAGAAGGTGGGAACAGTCACACGCGGTGGCTGGCAACAAACACCCTGGCTCGCTTATATTGGTAACACTGCGTACGGATAGACAGGGGGCGCATATCGAGAGAGAGAGAGAGAGAGAGAGAGAGAAGAGGCTCAGCAAATGAATATAGTGGGCCTGTGAACTTGATTATGAGAGAGGGGGTGAAAAGGAAGACGACACTCTCTCTCTCTCTCTCTCTCTCTCTCTCTCTCTCACCTCTAGCCATGAATCTGGCCAGACAAAGTTTTGAAGACATATTTTACGGCTTTCCTCTCATTCTTCTTTCCTCGTTTTCTTCGTCTCCATTATACTCTCTCACCCTCTCTCTCTCTCTCTCTCTCTCTCTCTCTCTCTCTCTCTCTCTCTCTCTCTCTCTCACCTTTCTTTTATCTTTCTTTCTGTGAATGAATTAATTTTCTGATTGGATCGATAGTTTCTCTCTCTCTCTCTCTCTCTCTCTCTCTCTCTCTCTCTCTCTCTCTCTCTCTCTCTCTCTCTCTCTCTCCTCTAGGCTAACCCGTTTCTTCCACACAGTTCACTTCTTCCATCGCTACAACCTCTCTTCTCCCTCCTCCTTCCTCCCTCCTTCCTCCTTCCTCCCTCCCTCCTCCTCCCTCCTCCTTCCGCCTCCCAAGTCCCCTATCCGGCGCCCTTCACCATCCACTCCTCCTTCCGATCTCTGCCCTCCTCTCTGTATTATGTCGTGTACTCGAGGCTCAGCTGAGGCTTAAGTGGAGGTAATAACGCCCTTAATTAGCTATGACAAAAGGCCGCTTTACCCCTCAGTGAGTGGAGGAAAGGGAGGGCGGGAAGGGAGGCAGGGTAGGGGTGCTGGAGGCGAAGGGTGAGTGAGGTGTTGATGTAGGGTGAACATAGAGACACGGCGATGCATTGTTGTGCCGCCTCTTAAAGCAGTGACGCCTTGCTTTAATGGGTAAAGCGGGGCCCAGTGTCGAACTTCAAGACACGAGGCGAGTCCCAGCCCCATCCTGCCTCTTCGCACGTCACCGAGAGCTTTGATAAACGTCCTCACACATTAACGCCTTCAGTATTGACATATTTTTAACTTTGATTTCTAAGCTTGATTAGACGATTTTATTTGTATCGGGAAGAGTCTATCGAGGTCAAAAGATTAATGGCCAGAGTCTTTATTCTTCTGATCTTAACATATATTTCTGAAGCTGTATAGAATCGCCAAATAGTAACTAGAATGAATATGAAAACGCGTCCTGGTACTGAAGAGATTAATTAACAAAGGTGTTCTTCTCCTTGAGGGCTGCAAGGATGGGTGAACACTGAGAACTTGAGAAGCATTGCATTTAGTAGAGTAGCATTTTTTTCTTCCATTTCTGCTTTGTAATGTTTGGATTTGTTTGTCTGTTAGGAAGAGAAGCGTGCAGAGACAACTTGAAATAACTAGACGCACACTTCGCTAATAAGGAGACAAGTTTTCTCTCGAGTTCTGCTTCTTATTTCCACGGGAGTCCTTTCTAGCACTGTTTGTTCTCTTTCTATTGCTAATGTGGCTCTTATTCTCAAACACCACTATGCTTCCCCTCCACTATTTCAAAAGGCTTTATTTAAATTTACAGGAGTTTTTTTATGTGTTTTTATACGTTTCTATAGGCAGAGGGACAAGATTTCTGCATTATTAACTGGAGAAACACTCTTGAAAATCCCGCTAATCATCTCTATGGCTTTGGAAAATAGTCATGGTGAGAGAATAAAGCGTTTTTGTGGTTTTAGAGGCAGGTTGACAAGATTTCTGCATTATTAACTGGAGAAACACTCTTGAAAACCCCGCTAATCATCCATGTGGCTTTGGAAAATAGTCGTGGTGAGAGAGCAAATGGGGTTCTGAATACCTGTGTCTTCTGCTACCTCACCCCTCCTGCTGTATCTGCTTCACTCACCACACCTGCTATTCCTTACTGATTTTCAAGCTTTGTAAATTACGATGTATTATGGAAATTTTGTTAAAGAATATTGGTGATGATGGATAAAGGTGCAGAAGGAAAGGAAAGAGAGAGAATTGTGATTAGGAGAAGAGTTAACAAGCGCATGAAGGAAAGAATAATGTCAGGGAAGATTTTTAACACATGGAGAGAGAGAGAGAGAGAGAGAGAGAGAGAGAGAGAGAGAGAGAGAGAGAGAGAGAGAGAGAGAGAGAGAGAGAGACTACAAGATCATAGAGTGGAAGTAGAAAGAAGAATTGAAGAAGGAAAGATAAAGGCTATCATAAGAAAGAGGAGGAACAGAAGAAGAGACGGAAAAAAATGATGAAGGAAGAGAAGAAAGGGGAGAAAATAATGATCACTTCTTTCTTGTGTTCCTTTTTTTTCCTTCCTTTCTTTTTCCTTCCTCCCTCTCACCTTTTATGCTTTATTTGTTCGCTTCAAAGCCTCTGTGACGACAAACCTTTACGGAATGACGTCACGCCGCCCTTCACTCCTTCAATACTGGCACACATATTTACCTTGAGATTTATGTACGATGAGACCATTTTATTGACATTAAGAAGCGTCTATGGAGGTCAGGAGATTAATAGCCACAGTCTTTACTATTTCAATCCCCCCCTACATATGTTTCTGAAGCTGTATAAAATCACCAAATAGTAAGCATGGTACTGATAGAGTTAAGTCGACCAGTCACCGTTCACGTTCAATTTTACTTAATTCTACTTTAATATTTGACTTGTTTTTCTCTCCTACAGTCACCTGCAATATTGAGACTCACACCTATTAGCATTGCAGTCTCTTTAAGTAGTTCTGCATCTGAGAGGAGAGAGAAAATTAGCCTTGTAACCTCTTTTTTTTATCAGTCTTCGTACAAATAGTGTTCTTGAGCGCTCCCTTGAGTGGCGATAGAGAACGACCTTATCAGTAGAAGTGTTAGTGGGTGAAGGTATATAGACACAATGAATAGATAGCTATACAGTAACACACACACACACACACACACACACACACACACACACACACACACACATAAATGAATAAATAAATAAATAAGTAAATAAATAAAACAAACACTAAACTCAAACGCATTTTTTCTTAGTCTCTCTCTCTCTCTCTCTCTCTCTCTCTCTCTCTCTCTCTCTCTCTCTCTCTCTCTCTCTCTCTCTCTCTCATCCTCATTTTCCAGTCTTTCCTTCTTCCTTCTACTTTTCTACATGTTTTCTTTAAAGGCGTGTCGATGTAGAAGAAGGATACGGAAGAGGGAAAGAAAATAGAAATGAATAGAGGAGGAGGAGGAGGAGGAGGAGGAGGAGGAAAGGAGGAGTGAAAGTAAGCAAGAGGGAATGGAAAAGCAAAGGAGAGGGAAGAGGAAAGAGGAGGAGGAGGAGACAAGGAAAATTAAAGTAAGCAAGAGGAGAAGGAGAAGGAATGTAGAGGGAAGAGAAGGAAGAAGAGAAGCAAGAGGGGATGGAGAAGGAAAGAAGAGGGAAGACAAGGAGGAAGAGGAAGAGAAGGAGGAGGAGAAAAGGAGGAGCGAAAGTAAGGAAGATGGGTTGAAGAAGGAAAAGAAGAGGAGGAAGAGGAGAAGGAGTAAGAGTTGGAGGAAGAGGAGGAGGAGGAGGAGGAGGAGGAGGAGGAGGAGGAGGAGGAGGAGGAGGAGGAGGAGGAGGTGGAGTGTTGGACTAATGGTGCATATAATGGTGTTCATTGTGGTTGTCTTTCTCTCTCCACATGGCTTGTACTCGCTAATGTTACTCCTCCTCCTCCTCCTCCTCCTCCTCCTCCTCCTCCTCCTCCTCTTCCTCCTCCTCCTCAAGCTTATCATTCTCTCTTTCTCCTGTCTCACTTCCTTCCCGTCTCTTCTGCGTGCCACATTTCTCCTTTATAACTTGGCAGGACTCGAGACTTCGCAATGCTTCGATCGTTGTGGGATTTGCAAAGACGAAATAGAAACTTGCTTGCAAATCTGGTGTTCTTCTTTTTTTTATTTATTTATTATTTTTTTTTTTTTTGCTTTATGGGTTTATCTTATCATTGTTTTCTCTTTTTTTTTATTTGGTATTGTTTTTTTTTTTTTGCTATATTTATTGTTCTTGTTGTTGTTGTTGTTGTTGTTGTTGTTGTTGTTGTAGAGCCGTGAATGTAACTTCCCTGGGTGAATGCCACTCTTAAAAAGTCTCTCTCTCTCTCTCTCTCTCTCTCTCTCTCTCTCTCTCTCTCTCTCTCTCTCTC
This sequence comes from Portunus trituberculatus, assembly GCF_017591435.1. Taxonomy (NCBI): domain Eukaryota; kingdom Metazoa; phylum Arthropoda; class Malacostraca; order Decapoda; family Portunidae; genus Portunus; species Portunus trituberculatus. The sequence continues at coordinate 14,854,178 of NC_059301.1, forward strand.
TCTCTCTCTCTCTCTCTCATCGTCCCCCTTGAAAAGAAGAAAATCCTGCGAACACATTACTTACTCGTTCTTTCTTTTCTTTTTTTTTTTTTACTCTTTCCTTTTTTTCTTCATCTACTTGTACTGGGAAAGAGAAGAAAAACATGCAGATGCACCTTTTTGTTCCCGTTATATTAGACACATTTTCTCTCTTTTCCCTTTCCATCCCGCGCCATTCACACATTCGTCAGCTTTTTACGAGGAGCACCGTAATGTCTGCATGCATTTTTCCTTTGTTATTTCACCTTTTTCACTATTCTTTCCCTGGTTCTTCCTCACCAGACGGGAGAGGCAAAGTGGCAACGCTAAGGAGGCAGTTTTGTTTGTGTCGTGTGACCTCGTTTTGAGCGATAAGAACATGTTGGGTTAGGTTAAGAGCAAGAGGGAGGTGGGGGAAGAGAGGAGAGAGAGGACGAGGGAAGGGGAGAGTTTGAATTGGGGAGGAGGGCAGGACTGAAGTACAAATAAAGGTGAGTCATTTTAGGTTAGGTCAGGAGGAAAAGGGAGATGGGGGATGGAAAGAAGGCACTGGTGTTAGGCATACTCCCATGCACACACACACACACACACACACACACACACACACACACACACACACACACGGCCTGGTAGCTCAGTGGTTAGAGCGCTGTCTTCACAAGCCAGAGGACCGGGGTTCGATTCCCCGGCCGGGTGGAGATATTTGGGTGTGTCTCCTTTCACGTGTAGCCCCTGTTCACCTAGCATTGAGTAGGCACGGGATGTAAATCGAGGAGTTGTGACCTTGTTGTCCCGGTGTGTGGTGTGTGCCTGGTCTCAGGCCTATCCGAAGATCGGAAATAATGAGCTCTGAGCTCGTTCCGTAGGGTAACGTCTGGCTGTCTCGTCAGAGACTGCAGCAGATCAAACAGTGAATTACACTAGGGGGTTGTTCTTAGTTTGAGTACACCTACGGGAGGGTGTCCAAATGGCGTAGTGGGAGGTGAGGGGGCGTGAACTAGCGTGGTGTGTGTGTGTGTGTGTGTGTGTGTGTGTGTGTGTGTGTGTGTGTGTGTTATTCACCTCGGTCGTTTACTGGTCACCCAGCCAGTCTTCACCATTACGGAGCGAGCTCAAAGCTCATAGACCGAGGTTTAATTGTGGAGAAGGGCAGAACTAAGGTACAAATAGAGGTGGGTCATTTTAGGTTAGGTTAGGAAAAGGGAGATGGGGGAAGGAAAGAAGGAGAGGACGAGAGAAGAGGAGAGGTTGAATTGTGAGGTGGGCAGGGCTGAAATATAAAGCCCGCATTCTAAAACCCTTTACTCTCTCACCATCACTGCTTTCCAGAGGCTCCAGTTGATGATACTCATGTTTTTAAGGATATTCTTATGGCTTTAGAGAGAGATTAGCAAGATTTCTAGTTTATTAATAGCAAAAATTGTTTTGTAAGCCCGGCTAGTTGTATCTGTGGCCTTGGAAAAATGTCACTTAGAGAAAGGAACACGTTTTTTAATACTTGCTGTAGATAGATGGGGCTCATGTTGGGTTAGGTTGGAAGGAAGAGGGAGATTGGGGGAGGAAGGAGGAAACGAGGGAAGGGGGAGAGGTTGAATTGAGGAGAAGGGCAAAGCTGAGGTAAAGATAGAGAGGGAATAATGGGACTTTTGGTAGAAAGGGAGTACAACTTGAGAGTAATTTATAAGGAGTTACAGAATTCACGTCTTGATATCAACTACTACTTCGCTGGTTGTGTTCGGTTATCGCCTTTGCCTCCTCCTCCTCCTCCTCCTGGTCCTCCTCCTTCTCCTTCTCCTTCTCCTCCTCCTCTGCCTCCTCCTCCTCCTCCTTCTGTCAGGGGACGTCCTCTTAAATCATCGAAATTACTGACCGTTTCCAAAATGCTGATAGGCCCCTCACCTCTCCCCTTCTCTCTCTCTCTCTTCCTTCCCTCCTTCCCTCCTTCCCTCTTCTCCCTCCTCTCCTCCTCTCTCTCTTCCCCTTCATTCCTTATTAACAGTTCATCGCTCTCTTCGTTGCTTTCTTTTTTGTTTTTCTTTCTTTTATTTTATTTTGTGTGTTTTTCTTATTTATTTGTTCTTATTTTCATTTATTATTTGTTTCTAGTTCTGTTTGTGTTGATTTTAGAGTTTTGTTGAGAAAGATCTAACCCCACAGTCTCTCTCTCTCTCTCTCTCTCTCTCTCTCTCTCTCTCTCTCTCTCTCTCTCTCTCTCTCTCTCTCTCTCTCTCTCTCTCTCTCTCTCTCTCTCTCTCTCTCTCTCTCTCTCTCTCTCTCTCTCTCTCTCTCTCTCTCTCTCTCTCTCTCTCTCTCTCTCTCTAATGAGGACGCCCTAGGTTCATAATAATCACAAAAAGATGATCCGGTCATTAAGTTTTTTATGTCTGAAATGAATTCTCAAAGCTTTTTATTACTATATTTTCCTTACGTCTCTCTCTCTCTCTCTCTCTCTCTCTCTCTCTCTCTCTCTCTCTCTCTCTCTCTCTCTGACACTTTCCTCACCTTACAACTCATCTCTTTCACTTTGCCATCCAGTTCCCTCGTCCCTCCAGCCAGCCTTTACTTACATTACAGCCACAAACCCTCCCTCTCCCTCTGTCTCTCCCTCCTATACCAGTCAAAGCCCCGTCCTCCCGCCCGAAGCCTTCCCTCTCCACCTGAAGCCCCCAAAGCACCGGAGGAAACCCAGCATGGAGTAAACTCGCTAGTGAATTTCGAAAGGCCCAGAATTTTTCTTCTTCGATATTGTTCAAACGATGTCCGCCGATTGTTTTAGAGAGAAAGATGAGGTGGAGGAGATGGAGGAGGTGGAGGGGGAGGAGGAGGAGGAGGAGGAGAAGTTACGAGCAGAAAGAGGAGGAGGAGGAGGAGAAGTTATGAGAAGAAAGGATGTATTATAAGCAAGGTTTGGGTCAATTATGAAACTGTATTGAAACTGAACTAAATTTGATCATTAAAGGTCTATATGTGAATAAATTATGTGAGTGGACGAAATAGTAGTTTCTATTGTGACTTAGACAGCTTCATATTTTAACACCGACATTTCCCCAGATAAATTTCTCACAGGGACAATTCCACTCGCAAAAAAAAAAAAAAAAAAAAAAAAAGAATATCCCTCCCAAAGAAAATAACTCCCTTTCATGAGAAATTAGGTTACGTCAAATCGGGGAATTGATTATATAGTAAGAAATAATTGGACATCAAGATTTAACATGGCAGAATCTTCATGGAGGGAATTAATATAGAGACGACACACACACACATACACACACACACACACACACAGATTGGATAAGTGTAGATATGGAGGCGGGGGCTACACGAGCATAAAGCCCAGGCTCTGTAAAACTACAACTAGGTAAATACAACTAGGTAAATACACACACTCAAACACACACACATAAACCATTAAGCTAGTGCAGTATTCTTAAGCCTCCCAGCCATCCCCTATGTATATTTTTCAGTATGTATGTACAGCAATTCGAATAAACTGCACATTACTATCACCATTACCATTATTACTATTACTATTATCATTATTACACACCTTCGTCATCCCCCGCTTCTCTTCCAGGTATTGGCTACGCTATCTGCATCATCGACCTCTATATGGCCATGTACTACAACACCATCCTGGCCTGGAGTGTGTACTACCTGGTGGCCTCCTTCAGCAACCAACTGCCCTGGACCACGTGCGACAACCCCTGGAACACCATCAACTGCACCCTCACCGCTGATGTCTTCAACGCCTCAGACAAGAACCTCACTGTCTCGCCAGCCAAGGAGTTCTTCAGGTGTGTGTGTGTGTGTGTGTGTGTGTGTGTGTGTGTGTGTGTGTGTGTGTGTGTGTGTGTGTTTTTCCTCTTCTTCATCTTCATTTAGTAGTAGTATTAGTAGAGTAGTAGTAGTAGTAGTAGTAGTAGTAGTAGTAGTAGTAGTAGTAGTAGTAGTAGTGGTAGTAGTAGTAGTAGTAGTAGTAGCATTATTATTATCTTTATTATCATCATTATTTGTTGTATTAATCACCATCACCTGAATTATTCACAATTGGTTACAAAATTAACATACTCATCATTATTAATATCACCACCACCACCACCATCACCACCACCACCACAACCATTATCACCACCACCATCACCACCACCGTCATTACAGACTTCCATCGACATTGTTCAAGGAAAGAAAGCCTAACAAGTATTAATCCACACACTAATGACGTCCATTTGTAATAATCTTGTAAATGTCTCCTTGTAATGAGCACTTGGCGTGGATGGGAGGGAGGGCAGCTGGAGGCACTGCACGGCGGGGCACAGCTGGACTTCGCGAGGGGCTTTGGGACATTTTTTCTCATTACTGGTGACTTTCGTGTTTGGGGTCATTCTGTAAAGTGTCGATGCCTTCCTTGTCTACCAACAGGCTGTGATGGATACTGTCGAGGTTTCCAAGGATGTCTTCATGATTCTATTGTTAATAAACACTGTGCCATCGTCAGGGAGAAATACACATGAGATTGATCATTTCAAGTTATAATTTTTAATAGACATAATGAAAGCTCAAAGCACTTCAAATTGCAACATTCTCCATTAGATAACGTGGATTTTATTTGCTTGGAAAGAAAGTAATTAAGGAAATATGAAAATTCAAGAAGAATACAATAAGACTAGTAATTGTGTTTTGTTTTATGAAGGCAAGAGTATCAGCAAGTGTAGTGGGAGGCAGTCAGGCGGTGAGAGCCTCGTCGCCGCGGGCGGGAGGCCACTTACGATTTTTCTTCCCGTGTTGAGTGCGCCGGTGCTCGGGCCAATTTTAGTGGCACGGTGCGTAGTGGGCAGGAGCTGCTCTCATAATTGGATCCAAGGACTTATCGCCGAAATTGGACCCGCGAAATGACATTGTCCCTTTAACCGTCCCGCCCTCAGCCTTCCCTCCCTTTCACCTTCGCCCGCAGCAAAGCATACAGATCTGGGGGCTGCACCGTGTTGGAGGCACTGTTATGTATATATCCTAGGCGGAGCTCAAGATATCAAGTACCTCTACGTGATCTTCTCTGCTACTTCAGGTGGCTAATCAAATAATCGTTAAGAAAGTCACAAAAAATCCCAGTACTGTCATTTACCATTAATGGCCAAAAGCAATCCCTCCGCCATCACCCATAGACGCCTTCCCTTGCCTTCCCTTGCCTTCCCTTGCCTTGCCGTCTGCCTCTCTCCATGGGTCTCCAGATCGCACCACACCTCCTCGTAAACAACCAGGTGGTGAAAGATTCTTTTTCCTTGGTCCCACTACTGGACACAATATTACGTACTGCTTTGCCATTATTTGTATAACAGAACACAGTCATCTTTCCGGTGGCTCTGAGTAGTCTTTTCAGTTTGCTCGCCGTCAGGAAAGCTTTCAGACTCCCACCACGAACACCCACCATGGAACACACACACACACACACACACACACACACACACACACACACACACACACACACACACACACACACACACACACACACACACACACACACACACACACACACACACACACACACACACACACCATCACTCATCATCCTTGATCAGAAACCATCCGTGTAATTGGATATTCATTTCTTCACGCGAATTATGTTTTCAATCTCTTCTGTTCTTTTTTTCACTTTCATGTTAAATCTTTTCTGCATAAACAATAAGGCCAGTCCATTCTCCTCTGCCATGAAGGTAAACAATTGTCTCTCTATCCCCTGTGCATTGTGACCTGCCGTGTGGCGCTGCGTGGCTGAGACAGGAAGGAGGTGTTGGAAGTGGACAGAAGTACCGGTTTGGGAGACCTTGGCCCAGTGAAGGGATCGCTGGCTCTCTGTCTCTTCTCTGTCTTCGTCCTCGTGTACTTCTCCCTGTGGAAAGGCGTTAAGTCAACAGGCAAGGTAAGGAAGCAGATGTAAGGAAAGTGTTAAATGATATAAGGACACAAAGTGATTATACTCGTTGGTTTAAGAAGAGAGTGCGTGTGTAGACAGGATGATTGAGATGGCAAGTAAACGATGATGATAAATTATATTTCTCTGTTACCATTCGGAATATAGTACAACTGAATCATTTACCTCTAATTAGTGTTTGTTTTCTAGTTGCATGTTTTCTATTCATCGCATATGTGTGTAGAAGCGGTGCCAAGAGGAGAAAGGATACATTAGGGAGTATAAAGAGAGCGAATGTAAATCAAGAGATGAGAAAGAATGAAGGGGATAATTAGAGTTAACCCCTTCAATGCTAGAACACATTTTCACCTTGAGATTTGTGTACGATTTGACCATTTTGATTACATTAGCAAGGGCTTTTGGAGGTCAGAAGAATAGAGTGTAAAGAGCGCGAAGGTAAATCAAGAGATGAAAAGAAAGGAGATCATTATAGTTAACCCCTTCAATACCAGAACACATTTTCTCCTTGAGATCTGTGTACGATTTTGTATACATTAAAAAGGGTTTATGGAGGTCAGAAGATTAGAGTGTAAAGAGCGCGAACGTAAATAAAAAAAAAAAATGAAAAGAAGAGAGATTATTAGAGCTAATCCCTTCACTACTGGGAGTCTGGGACACATTTTTACCTTGAGATTTGTGTACGATTTGACCATTTTATTTACACTAGGAAGGGTTGATGGAGATCACTATTTCAATCCCCCATATGAGTTTCTGAAGCTGTACAAAATCACCAAATAGTACATTACAAGGGCACTGGCCAAGGGAAAACAAAGTTTGGAAAAAAAATCCTGCTGGTTGCCAGGCCCTGTTAAGAGGAAAGTAGGAGAAAGAAAAACAAAAAATCTAAAAGGAGGGTCCAGTTAACGTAAGAGGTGTCTTGACACTCCTCTTTTGAAAGAGTTTAAGTCATAGGCAGGTGGAAATACAGACACAGGTAGAGAGTTCCAGAGTTTACCAGTGTAGGGAATGAAGGAGTGAAGATACTGGTTAACTCTTGCATTAGGAAGATGGACAGAATAGGGATGAGAAGAAGTAGAGAGTCTTGTGCAGCGAGGCCGCAGGAGGGGGAAGGCATGCAGTTAGCAAGTTCAGAAGAGCAGACAGCATGAAAACAGCGGTAGAAGACAGATAAAGATGCAACATTGCGGCGGTGACTTAAAGAATCAAGACAGTCAGTTAGAGGAGAAGAGTTGATAAGACGAAAAGCTTTAGATTCCACCTTGTTTAGTAAAGCTGTGTGTGGATCCCCCAGACATGAGAGCCATACTCCATACACGGGCGGATAAGGCCCTTGTACAGAGCAAGCAGCTGGGAGGAGAGAAAATGGACGAAGACGCCACAGGACACCTAACTTCTTGGAAGCTGATTTAGCAAGAGTAGAGATGTGAAATTTCCAGTTTAGATTTTTAGTGAAGGATAGACCGAGTGTGTTTAATGTAGAGGAGAGGGAAGTTGAGTGTTATTGAAGAAGAGAGGATAGTTGTCTGGAAGGTTATGTCGAGTAGATAGTTGTAGAAATTGAGTTTTTGAGGCATTGAACAAAACCAGGTTTTCTCTGCCCCAATCAGAAACAAGTGAAAGATCAGAAGTTAGGCGTCCTATAGCATCTCGCCTTGAGTCATTTAATTGTTGTTGGGTTGGGCGTCTGTTGAACGCTGTTGAATAATGCAAGGTGGTATCATCAGCATAGGAGTGGATAGGGCATTGAGTCAGATTTAGGAGATCATTGATGAATAATAGAAAGAGAGTGGGTGATAGGACAGAACCCTGTGGAACACCACTGTTGATAGTTTTAGGGGAAGAACAGTGATCAGAAAGAATATGGAAACTCGTCAATATACTCAAGAGGTTAAGATCCACACCAATATAATAATAGAGATGGAAGTGATGTTTAAATAGGCAAACACGCAAGACACCTGCACATGAGGGGCGAGCAGGAAGGGTTGGGGACAGCTGGCATTACGAGGCGCTGAGTGGACAGGAGGGGCGGTGGGAGCAACAGCAGAAGGAGGAGGAGGAAGGGAACGCCACATAGTCATGACAATAACCTGTGCTCTGTTGGCCCTCAGCTGACGAGAGTCACTTGGGGGAGGCATTGCTTTGTCTTGTGCATTACTCTCCTGCACTCCCTTCACTACTGCCACCAATAACTGCCCTCCCTTCACCACTGCCACTATTACTGCCCTCTCTTCACCACTGCCACCTATTACTGCCCTCCCTTCACCACTGCCTCCTGTAACTGCCCTTCCTTCACCACTGCCATTCATTACTGCCCTCCCTTCACCACTTTTTTTTTTTTTTTTTTTTTTACGGTAAGGCCTATAGCGCCTGTAGGCACACTTGAAGAGTGTATGGGAAGCGCTGTTCAGCTTCCGCCCATTAGTGGCGCAGGCAATTTTATTTATAGTGGTACCCATATTAGGGCCCATATCACCACCTACAACCTGGGTATCATGGTGATATGTAGGTAACTTTAAACCACTCGACAAATGGCAAAGTGTTTTAAGGCTGTACGCGGTGGGATTCGAACCTACGCGTAGACGCCTGCCCAATCCCACGCTCACCACCTTATCCACTATGCCATCGCCTCCCATCCACCATGCCATCTACTACTTCACTCCTTTCATAGCTGCTATCCATTATTACTCTCCCTTCATAACTGCTATCCACTACTACTCTCTCTTCACCACCACTGTCCATCACTGTCATTCATTACCACTACCACCCACTGTTCCTTTCCCTTCACCACTACTCTTAATCACCACTGCCACAACTACTTTCCCCATCTTCACTGTTTTCATCCCCCACATAAATTTTTGAAGCTGTATAAAATCACCAAATAGTAACCAGAATAATAGGAAGACGTGTCATGGTACTGAAAGGGGTTGAACTGATGTACTGTATTAATGCGTGTCTTTCACCTTCACTTCCAGGCGGTGTGGGTGACGGCGCTGCTGCCCTACGTGGTGCTCCTCATCCTGCTGGTTCGAGGGGTCACGCTGCCAGGAGCTACGGACGGCATACTGTATTACCTCACGCCTCGCTTCCAGATGCTACACAAGCCTAAGGTAAATCACGTCCTCTCCGTTACTCTTTTATTTATGGAAGAAGGAAAGCTGGTCAAGGGCAACAAAAATATAACAAAAAGGACCCATTTGATTGCCAGTTCCTTAAAAGGTTAGTAGAGTTAGCCAAAAGTCTGGCACTAATGTCTTGAAACCTCCCTTTTAAAAGAAGTCAAGCCGTAGGAAGATGGAAATGCAGAAGTAGGCAGGGAGTTTCAGAGTTCATCAGAGAATGGTATGAATGATTGAGAGAGCATTACCTCCCACACTCTCTCTCTCTCTCTCTCTCTCTCTCTCTCTCTCTCTCTCTCTCTCTCTCTCTCTCTCTCTCTCTCTCTCTCTCTCTCTCTCTCTCTCTCTCTCTCTCTCTCTCTCTCTCTCTCTCTCTCTCTCTCTCTCTCTCTCTCTCTCTCTCTCTCTCTCTCTCACACACACACACACACACACACACACACACACACACACACACACACACACACACACACACACACACACACACACACACACACACACACACACACACACACACACTCCAGGCAGCATCATTGTTCCTGTGATCTCCTTAGTATGCATTTTTTTTCATTCCTGTCTTTTTTTTCCCTCCTGTGGCTCCAGCACGCTATCGCTTTTTTTTTTCATAATGGCTTGTCCTGTATGGATTCTTTTCTCTTTCTCCTTTCACCATCAACTTGCATGCTCTGATGTGGCTTCCTAATCAGTATTATGGGGTTTATGTTGCTGTTTTCGATTTTATTCTTTTTTCTATTCTCTTTTCTTCATTTTGAGGTCCAGAAGTCTGTTGGCGAAGTAGGTCTTTGTGTATGGGTGTTCTGTAAAAGATTCACGCCTTTTTTTTTCTGTAATCATTAGCTTTACTGGATGAAACTCCTCCCAGCGGTCGAGTATTGGGAGATTTCTTGAGTGTCATACCATTTTAAAGGCTAGTTGCATTGCTCCTGTGAATAATTGAAAAAAACACCTTTAACCCCTTCAGTACCATGACGCGTTTTCATATTCATTCTGCTTGCTAGCTGGGGATTTTATACAACTTCAGAAACTTATGTGAGGGATTGAAATAATGAAGATTCTTGCCATTAATCTTCTGAACTCCGTAGACCCTTGCTAATGTACACAAAACCCTCCGAATCTAACCTAAAACTCATGATAAGAAAATGCGTCCCAGTACTGAAGAGGTTAAAACCCCGTGTTACTTAAGCAAAACCTTTCTTTATGTAGATGAGGTGATGTAAAAATGCGCTTCAGAAGATGTAGTCCTTATTCTTCAACACCATTCATACTCTTCCCGCCTCCAGGTGTGGGTGGACGCTGCTACTCAGATCTTCTTCAGTCTCGGACCAGGCTTCGGCACCCTCCTCGCCCTCTCTTCCTATAACAAGTTCACCAACAACTGCTACAGGTGAGGAGGGTTGACCATAGCCTGTGTTAGGGTAAACCGCTGCCGCTTTTGTTGCCTCGGTCTCCGGATGCTTGGGAAGAGACGATTTACCCAGTGTTAGAACGTTCCCTTGAGGCGCGTTGTGTTCGAGAGAGAGAGAGAGAGAGAGAGAGAGAGAGAGAGAGAGAGACAGATAGACAGACAGACAGACAGACAGACAGACAGACAGACAGACAGACAGACAGGCAGACAGACAGACAGACAGACAGAAGACAGACAGAGAGAGAGAAAGAAAGAGAGAGACAGACAGACAGACAGACAGAGAGACAGACAGACAGACAGACAAAGAGAGAGACAGACAGACGGGCAGACAGACAGACAGACAGACAGACAGACAGAAGACAGACAGAGAGAGAGAGAGAGAGAGAGAGAGAGACGATTAAACACACACACACACACACACACACACACACACACACACACACACATCCAAACTATTATCATTACTTATCTCACCTGTCGACACGCGTGCATCTCTTTAATCAATCCTGCACAATATCCTCACTTTCCTGATATCCCTCACCCACTTCCTTCTCCTCCTCCTCCTCCCCCTCTTCATTCATCGTCTTCCACCCCGCTGCCTCTCCTCTCCTGCACTTCCTACCTATCATTGCTCCATCAGCTCACAAAGTACTTGATGAAGCAGCTTTCCTATCTATATTTCTAACAAAAGTGTCATTTATCATCATTTTCTTCACGGCAGCTGTCAATAGTTAGACACAGGTGACCGGGAGGAGGTTTGAGAAATATAGAAATAAGAAGAGCATAGGGATGGGAAAACGGACAAGGTATGACTTAATCCCTTTAGTACTAGAACGCATTTTTACCATGAGTTTGGGTATGATTAGACGATTTTAGATACATGAGGAAAGGTCTATGGAGGTCAGAAGATTAGTAGCCTGTCTTCACTATTTTAATCCCTCACATAAGTTTCTGAAGCTTTTTGAAATCACCAAATAATAAACAGAACAGAAATGAAAACGTGTCGTGGTACTGAAGGCGTTAATGCAGGGGTTCTCAGCCTTTTTATCATTAAGAACTTCACTGAGTTATAAAACCATCTACCCGAGCCCTCAGTATTATCACATGGAACATGGAACTCAATATGCAATGGAACTGCAAAGGATTTTATTAGCTCAGCCATCTAAGTACCCCTGAAATCTTCTTATGAACCTCCTGGGGTTTAGCGCTGTCAGGATGGCCACTGTCCATGAGCTAGCATTATTAAGTATCTATGACGCTGAAGACGTCTATGCAGAACGGTTTGGTTGGCAATAGACAATCTCATTATTAGACTTTGATTTCTAAGTTATGAAAATGAACTCATTTACGGGGCTTCATATGTTCATGGTGTCTTGCAGTCTACTTACTAACCTACAAGGAAAGAAAATATCACACTAACATCGAGTTATTAATTGAGGAAGAAGTTATTTTTGTCTCAAGAATAGACCTGGTATATAAAAAAAAAACACAATGCATAGTTATAACCTAATTCTACTATTATAGCGTTTTTTTTTCGTAGATACATGTTTGAAAATACTTTACCTATCTTGATATCTCCTTATGTGACAAAAGAATATCCAAAAACATACGATATGCAGTTGACCATCTTTTCTGTGAAATATTACGATATCTGTTGAATCTGGCAACTTCAACGGGAGTTTGGGTCCTCTCCTAGTGTTTCCTTATATTTGAAACATTGATATTTACACGTCATTGTGATCAGGAAAATATAAGAAACTAAGTTTGCTTTTTCTAAGAGCATGAAATAGAAAAATTATGTCTACAGGTGGCAGTTTATGTATAAGACAAGCAAACCTGTGTGCACTCATCCACTCTATCCAGAAGCTTAACTAATTTTCAAAAGTTCCCCAATAGTTACACAACTACCATTGGTCTACTGTTTCTATCCAGTTATCTACAAACACGTACACATTCACGGCAGCAACATGCAAAGTACACTAAATACTCCGGAGCAAAGCTGCCTCACCTTGTTTCATTAATCAGCTAACTCTTGCACACTTTCAGACCAAAGCTATTTTTCATTTACCATCGACGATTTTATATTCGAATCAAAATTTAAACGACGATTGAGAACTTTCGGCCTAAAGTTGTTGAGGGCCGTGACGGCCTTGGGCGCCGCACGGGGGAAGGAGGTGGCTGTCGGGTCCGGCCTGGGGCCCAAGGCAGGGAACTGGCTGCAGGTCCTTCTTTTCCTTGGTGGCCTCAAGCTTCACTACTAGTCGTCCACTTGCAGCGCCTCACACTAGGCAAGGGTCGCCATAAGCAAGAGATCAATGTCTACCACTCACCAGATGGTGCCGTGAGGGGCCCTAAAGGGGTGATAAGGGCTCCTTGCATAGAATCTGATGGTGAGTGGTGTGTACGGGTCCCCTGCTTATAATGACACCGGGCTGAACAACTCGCCATGAACGAGGGCACGCTGTGCGCCATGAGCCAGGCACTGACAGTACCAGTGGTCCTTTACGTTAGGTTAGGTTAGGTTAGGTTAGGTTAGGTAAAAAGGACTCACTTCATGACAGTGTTTGGGGAGTGGTGTGTGGCGGGTCAT
>NC_059301.1:14872253-14897253 GCF_017591435.1 Portunus trituberculatus
AAAAAACTCCCTTGTGTGCGAAAATATTTAGTGTTCATCCTTCTTTTCATCAGCATTTTTTCAGCGTGTATGTTTTATCTGTGGCTGCCTTCCTCGCCACACGTGATAGCCAAACTATAGAAGTAGTCTGAGGCATCCCGGGTTATACCGAAACCTACAGCCCCTTCCTGCAACACTTACAACGCCAATCTGAACTTCTCCAAGAGGGATGAGAGAACTGGCCTGGTGATTTCCTGGCTGGTCGATAAGTTTGATGGGGCGAGACATCCTCAGGGAAACAACCTTGAACACCGGAAAGTTCATGATAAATGACCGATCGTGTCCAGGTCATCATGTCTCTGGACCAACGCACACATCTTTGTCTCTGCTCACTTGTCCAAACGTCTCATTAATTTTTGCATGTAATTTCTATACGTGGGCATCTATGTAAATTTGATTCCTTATGTAATTAACTTTCTTGCGGGCAAATCGAATGTGTTGCTTTAACTTCTCTTACAAAAGTTACCGGCTTGAAATGATGTCTGATAAATGCCTACTGGATTTATCACAACACTTTGATGAAAAAAAACTCTCCATGTATCATAAAACCCGTTCTATCCATCAGGAATTGAAATGACGTAGTTAACCCTTTCAGTATCAGGACACATTTTCATATTCATTCTACTTACCATTTGCTGATTTTATACATCTTCAGAAACTCATGTGGGGGATCAAAATAGTGAAGTCTGTGGCCATTAATCTTTTGAGCTCCATGGACCCTTCCTGATGTCAATAAAATCGTCTAATCACACCCAAAACTGAATGTAAAAATGCGTTCTAGTACTGAAGGGGTTAAGCATAACTATGTACTCTTGGTTATGCTGAGTAACGTGTAGGCCCTCCTTCTCTCCCTCAGGACCTGGCCTGGTGTTCACCGTGTACCCTGAGGCCATCGCTACCATGACTGGCTCCGTCTTCTGGTCAATTATCTTCTTCCTCATGCTCATCACGCTCGGTAAGTGCCCCTCAGTGTTCAGGTAGTGTCAGCGTGCCTCATTGTCCGGGTGAGGCAGTGTCAGTGTACCTCAGAGTCCAGGTGAGGCAGTGTCAGCGTGTCTCAGTGCCCAGGTGAGGCAGGGTCAGTGTGTCTCAGTGTCCAGGTGAGGTAGTTTTAGTGTGTCTTAGTGTCCAGATGAGGTAGTGTCTACTCTTGGCTCCCAATCTGGCACTCAAAGCTCAGTTAGTTGTTGTTCAGTTTTCTTACTCTGGAAACTGTAACTCTTACAAGAACATTGGCACTTTGCATTGTGATGTTCACATCGTTAAATAGATCATACCGTCCTTCTTTTTCAAGTTTTCTACGGTATATTGCTTTACACTTGCAGGTCTAGACAGCACCTTTGGAGGTCTGGAGGCCATGATTACTGGGCTGTGTGACGAGTACCCGCGGTTCCTGGGATGCCACCGAGAGCTGTTTGTGCTGGGACTCCTCGTCTTCATCTACATATGCGCTCTTCCCACCACTACTTACGTGAGTGTCCCCTGCACTGTTTTCCTTAAAGACAAGGCAAAATTTTCGATGGAAAAGGGCAAACTTGTAACGAATGCTTGTATTTTTTTTAAGTATTATCTAACAAAGAGGTAAGACACGTCAAGCTAACAGTGTGATGAGGTGACAATAGCAACCACGGTGTGTAGGTGTCATGCATCAACCTTTACTTACTACAACTGATTTCAATGCAGGGAGGAATGTACATCGTGGACCTTTTGAACGTATTCGGCACCGGGAACCCCATTCTGTTCATCGTGTTCGTGGAGGCCATGGCGGTGTGCTGGTTCTATGGCGCCGAGAGGTTTGCTGACGACATCGAGCGTATGTTGGGCAAGCGCCCAGGCATGTTCTGGATCGTGTGCTGGAAATACATCTCTCCGACCTTCATCTTTGTGAGTAAAGCGTCCATTTTCAAAATTGTGATCTATACAGTGAATGGATCAGCAGTGAAATTAACGATTTGCATTCACCTAAACCTGATCTACCTCTCTAATGAATACGCTCGTTTTATTTCATTATCATCCAACTTACCTTCAAATGAATAAGTTAAAAGGAACTTGGGAATGCCTTTAACACTTCACACGTTGTCCTGCAGGCTCTGTTCGTGTGCTCGGTCACCTTGCATGACGGGGCGGCCTCTCTGGGGCTGGAGCCGTGGGCCGAGGTGCTGGCATGGTGCCTCACCTGTTCCTCCATCATCTGCATTCCTCTCTACATCTTGTACATGCTCTTCACTACCCCGGGAACCTACAGGGAGGTGAGGCACACGAGAGAGAGAGAGAGAGAGAGACACACACACACACACACACACACACACACACACACACACACACACACACACACACACACACACACACACACACACACACACACACACACACAAACGACTAAGTGGCTGAGTGGATGAGTGTGAGCCAAATGGACGGATGTAGATTTTAGGTTCTTAAGGAGGTACATATTTAGAAATTGCACGATTATGAACCAACGAATGGCTATGTGTGATAAACAGAGGCATTTTGACCAGCTGACTCTAAGTAGTTCTACTAGATTACAGTATATGGCGGTGTCTTTACAACATTCTAGGTGAGCCTTATCTTTGCAGTTCATGTGTGGCACCATCTTGAGCCCACTTTAAAGTTAATTTCGCTTTTAGGTCCTTTTAACCCCTTCAGTAGTGGGACGCATTTTTACTTTGAGTTTTGAGGTTGATCAAATGATTTTATCTACATTAGGAAAAATCTGTGGAGGTCAGAAGATTAATGGCCAGAGTTTTCACTATTTCAATCCCCATATAAGATTCTGAAGCTGTATAAAAACGTCAAATATAAAGCAGAATGAATAAGGAAACGTGTCATGGTACTGAAGGGGTTAAAATCAAAGAAAAGGAACCGAAATATAAAGTAGAGCCGAATGAAAATAAGACCAAAACAAAAAAAAAAGATACATCAAGGAAAAAAACAATAATCATCAACAGCAACACAAATACATCCAGTCACCACAAGAGAAACCGTCACAAAAGTCATTATAAATTAAAGGCAACCGCCCAATTATAATTCCTTCAGTTCGTGTCAGTTCCTATCACTTTTATCATATGTTTGTGCAGCGCGTAAGCCGAATACCCGCGACCCTCAGCCTCCCTCTCCTCACCTTGACAGTGAGTGGTACCGGTGATGTAATGGTCCGGCGTTTGAGTCTGCCAAAGTGCTATTATCCCCATGAGTACTATGACGCGCTTCCATATTCATTCTGTTTACAATTTGATGATTTTATACAGTTTCAGAAACTCATGTTAGGGATTAAAATAGTAAAGACTGTGGCCATTTATCTTCTGACCTCCAAAGACCCTTCCTAATGTCAATAAAATGATCTAATCGTACACAAATCTCAGGTAAAAATGTGTCCTGGTACTGAAGGAGTTAAGTGGGATGTAGTCTTGTCATGCTCTCCTTCCATCCACGCACTAATGTTCGACGGAAGGATTTCTCCACTCTCCCTTCCTTTTCTCCCCCACAGCGCATCAAGGCAATGATCAAACCTGAAGAGTACGTTCCGCCTCAACTAAGCCAAGTGAACCCCAACTACGGGACCCACGTCTGAACGAACCTCCACCTTCTGACCTCACTCGCCATCAGGGAACCACCCACATCGGATCTCACACTTCTGAACCCAAGTCACGGTTCTTCCACCGCCTCGCCCATTAATCACGCTGCTCAATAATTTCGATCAAAAATCGCAAATGTTAAAAGCCTTTCAATCAATGTTCAGGTCCGCGTCAGATATTTCATTCCGACTGCACGCTCCCCACAACAGCTCTCGTGAAGACAGTTCCCACAGTGGACATGACACGCAACTAGCGACACTTAGCGGTAATTTATGGCTCTTTTCCATTGTCGATTTCATATAAATCACCTTCATCTAAGACACGGGTCTCACTGAAGTAAAATTTGATTGATTATGAACCTTGAGGAGATCAAGGGATGATCGATGATATAGTAATTTTGCAAAACATAGTGAAAGAGGAAATACAATTTTAGTTTTAGTCATCATTGTATCTTTTCTTTATTAATATGAAGAAAAGATTTCCTTAACTAAGAATACCGTACTATGATATATATATATATATATATATATATATATATATATATATATATATATATATATATATATATATATATATATATATATATATATAATTGTTAGGGTGAGTTTGTGGAGGTAGTGAAAGATTTGTAGAGACGGAAGCATGCGTCGCCCCGCTGCTCGCCAAGTCTTCAGTCCGTAGCGTTGATGTAGTCACTGTGTGTTTGACTGTCTAGGCTTACTGTGCATTTCGTCACTTGAAGCGGCGTAGATTTTAATAGCTTACCGTCAACGCACTTTTGAATTTATCATTATTATTAAGGATTCTTTCCAGTGCGAACATTCCCTCTATGTCTCTGTGACGTACCGAACGCGTCTCTCGGTACTAAGTGACTATGGTATGTATAGTGTATGTACTTATCTCCCCGTGCTATCTAGCGTTCTTCCCTCGTTTACCTTCTGAAGTGTTTCTGACTCCCCGTGGTCTTGGTTTTGTGCCCTCTGGGGCTCTAGTGCTCCCTCTCCTGGTGTCTTGGGCGGCGCGGTGGGCGTCAGCCTCCGTGACCGCGTGTATTGTGGAGTCGTGCGGCGCTGCGGTTTTGTCTGGCGCAGTTTTTCTTGTCTTGCAGTTAAGTGAGTCGTTTTGATGTTGAAAACGTCTGGCAATCAAAATATATCCGTTGACACTGTTACTAGCCGGTTATAGGTGTAAATATATGTTATGTTGAGGCATTGCATAGATATATGAATATGACGAAAGGGTTGCCAAGTTACCAGAAGTACATTTTTTTCTGCTAATACGTATTTGTGGGCGACATTTACATCCAAGTTTGTTGACCCGAAGGAACGCTTTCCATAGATGTGTCGCGTGCGTGTGCTTATGTATGTCTACTGTACTGTAGGAAGTATTAGCGATGTAAAGTCTTAGGATTCTGATCACTTGGCTCTCCTCTCTAGGATTACATTATATGCCTATAGTATAATACTCGTATTCTGACTTCAACTGAGTGGACAAACCCCATCCATGAAATAAATATGCAGTGTTTGGTGTAGTGAAGAGCCAGGATGTCGTAGTCTCCCCTGTAGTAGAGAACGGTTCTCTGTGGTGCAGCCCGGGGCGGGGGTGGCGCCCCACGCTCCCTCCGCCCTGCTCACAGACATCGAATAGTTAGTTTGTTGACCTTAAGTGATATTTCCGGTGGAGGTGATCCGCCACGTACAACATGTAGCTGTAGCTCCCTTGTGGTAGTGGCGATGGTTGTTGTCCTCGCCCTTGTCGCTCGCTGTGTAGGTAGACTCGATGTTTAAATGGATAAAATATAAAAAGGGATATTTTGTCACAGCAAATACAAATGAATATTTTGAATAATGACAATATGGTTTTGTACAGTTTGCTGATTTATTCTATTAGGTCATAGAGTGCAGTGTGTGTGTGTGTGTGTGTGTGTGTGTGTGTGTGTGTGTGTGTGTGTGTGTGTGTGTGTGTGTGTGTGTCGTGGCGTCCTGTGTAAATGTCTGTTATCAGTGTCACTAGAGTCCCGTCGTAGTGGTTTATCTGTCTTAAGGATTCTCAAAATATTATAGTAGACATGTAACTCCTATTATGTATGCGGGGAAACGTGTGTGTGTGTGTGTGTGTGTGTGTGTGTGTGTGTGTTAGGGAGGGAGTGGTGTGGGGCAGGGGCGGGGCAGTGCAGGTCGCCGCCTCCCCCGTGGCCGCGCTTTCCCAGACAAAAGCACGTATCACTCGTCGTCTTCCGCAGTAAGTGTTGTGGCGTGAACTATCGTTTTAACACTAAGGGCCTTGACGTCCCTCTCAACCACAGCCATGTTGAGTGGGACGCCCCGAACCTCGCCGCCTCTGGTTCGTTACCTGCCCTGTGCCTCATCCCGTAATCCTTGTGACTCCCGCCCCTATTCCCTGTTCTGGCGGAGGCGGCGGCGGCGGCGAGGAGGGGAGAGGAGATGCGTGGTGGGCAGTATCAGGGTTGCCTCACTGCGCGCTCCGCTAGTCATAGTGCGCGTGATGTCATTAAAGGCCAGCCACCCGGAGCATTGTCATCTTCAGCCATACATGGCGACGCCCCCCGGTGGTCTGTGTCCATTGCGTCACGCTTGTGTAGCGTAATTTCCTTTGATTATAGTTTGTTTTTGGAGAGTAGTTACCTTAGCGGTGTTGTCCCTCACGCGTCATGTGTAGGACTCAACTGTTTTTGCCGCACTGAAACACTGACGAAGAAACAGGTCAAAATGAAACTCTGGATCCCAGGTTTTCATAATTTTATACTTACGGTTATTTAGTAGTATGTTTCAATATGTAGTGTTGTACTCTATATACAATTGTCAAATTCGTGGTCGTAGTCCTTCCTTGGGCCAACGTGAGTCAACAACTGTTTAGGAAGGTAATAGTTGAGTGTCAGTTTTAAAAACAAATCCGATAATATGTACCAGACTCGGTCATATTCGTGTACAACAGTAGCTTGTGTAGGGCCTGCTCCAGGCGACCTGCGGGTGAGGATGGGAGGCGGGGCGTTGCGGAGGGCAGCTGTCTCGGGTGTGGGGCCGACCCCTCGAGCCTCGCGCGACGGCCCGTGTCCCCTCACTCAAATATACACCACTGAAATGTTTATCGAGTTTCTTTTACACTCTTGGTCTCCTTCATGACAACACACCTTTGCCAGTTGAAAATTCCAGTTTCGTTAAATTCAGTATATTCAGAGAGATCATGGCGTCCACTTATGAAGTGATCACATTCAAGTTTTGGTACACAGATATACCTTTCTTTTGCTCGTTGAGGACATGTTATTTAATCTTTAAACAACAATGGTTTGGGAGCAGCGCGTTGTACTTGAGGCAGGTTGCTTCATGGCCTGTGCTTCGTGAGCGTTTATCGGGTGGTCTTTTTTATATATTTTTTTTTTATATCTTTTCGGTGTAAGACGATGAGGGAAGAGGAGGACGAGAGAAGAGTCTGTGACGTCACTAGTGACACTTGCTAGGGAAAGTGCAAGGATTCCTGTAGGTCATTCAGTCCAGCAGATGCGCCGATGTCATGAAGGTGCGATACACTTAATTAAATGATTTTGCAATGATATAGCATGCGGATGATATGGAAAATACTTACCTAAAGAATTCTACTAATAATCTCTCTCTCTCTCTCTCTCTCTCTCTCTCTCTCTCTCTCTCTCTCTCTCTCTCTCTCTCTCTCTCTAAGTTTTCAGCCAGTAAAAGACCCCGCAGTGTAATCAACTATCATGACATCAGCAACGGTCAGCGAATGGGGAAGCAGCGCCTGGTTTGCGTCATCCTCACCGACCACTGCTGCTGTTGACTGGGCCGGCCACGAGGCTCACACTCAGTGCAGAGCTAATCCAGCCCCAGAGCCGAGCACAGCGGCGCGCCAGGTGAGACCAAGGGAGAGCGAGAGGCACCTTCATGCACCTGTAGTTGAGTTCACCATGAGTTGTCTTATATGGCTCTCTATAAACCTAAACCTTGTGCTTTTTAAACGTGTAAGTTATTTCTGTGGTAAAGATATTGATATGTTTTCAGACTTATTATTACTTGGTCTTTATTTTTATTTTTTTCTTTAGTAATTACCAATATCAGATTTGTTACCTTCCACACAGTCCTGAAATGTTGAGGTATATGATTTCAGCTTCTCTTTGCAATATCTTTATAAGCCGATTAGTGTTGCTATCGTTATCGTCATCACCACCATTAGTAGTAGTAGTAGTAGCAGTAGTAGTAGTAGTAGTAGTAGTAGTAGTAGTAGTAGTAATACTAGTAGTAGTAGTAGTAGTAGTAGTAGTAGTAGTAGTAGTAGTAGTAGTAGTAGTAGTAGTAGTAGTAGTAGTAGTAGTAGTAGTAGTAGTAGTAGTAGTAGTAGTAGTGATATTAATTTAGTAAAACTAAATATTATAAAATAAAATTTAGTAGGTAACTAATATTAGTTCTGCCATGATTTGGGCAATGTATCTAATTTGACTAAAACTTTAGACATACATCTGCGTTACAATTAAAACAAGTAAAATAGGGTAAAATTACTAGTAGTAGTAGTAGTATAGTAGTAGTAGTAATAATAATAATAATAGTAATAATAATAGGTAATAGTAGTAGTAGTGGTATAGTAGTAGTAGCAGTGGTAGTCGTAGCAGTAGTATATAGAGTGACACCTTTATGTTCTTCACTGACTTCACTATGTCAAGGCCAAAATTAAGTTTCGTAATCAATTTCCGGTGTCCAATATGACATTTCTGTTGACCTTACCTACAGTTAAAGGGCAACACTTGCGTCAATAAAACACTTTGGAAAGGAAACCCCCTCTGACTTACTGCTTCAAAGTTCAATTGTTTTCATTCCATGACGTGCTTATCAATTACCAGGACAATGCATACATTTGTCCCTGTGAGGCAACATCAAGGGCCAACACTACTACAGCTTTAGTGTCAACCGGCATTTAAGAGGTGTGTGTGTGTGTGTGTGTGTGTGTGTGTGTGTGTGTGTGTGTGTGTGTGTGTGTGTGTGTGTGTTTGAAAAAAAAAATATGTCGATGTGTGAGTAATGTCAGTAAGATTTATGACATGTGCCACTGTATAATGCATTTCATTATTCATCTATTGGAAGCATTTTGATACTTTTAGTCACTATCATGTAACTTCTGTGTGGTAGTTATTGCTTTCACACGTCGGTCATGGCCACCTCAAATACAGTTGTAATTTACTTAAAATATTATCTTGCTTTTAGAACTTGTGCTTTTAAGCGAGTTCTGGTCAACCAACACTTTTGCGTTGTATTCATAGTCTTAGTATGTCCCACTCAGACTTGTGTTCATAGGCTATAATGAGCTAAAGAACTTTCGTCATTCACACTGTGTTCCTCACTAAGACGAAGAAATTATTTGTTTTTTTGTTTTTTCTCTTTCAGCCACAGCACAGCGAGGGAGAGGTTTGAGATGAGGTGAGGCTTCTAACGAGGGAAAGTGAGACCACACAGCCGTTGATCTCATTGCTGATGATTGAAAGAATGTCAGTGTCAATCTGGTCCTTGCCAAGGCATACTCACTTCAGTTGTGATGCAAATCATCATCACTCTTTCCGGCCGCCACTGGTTCATTCGTGACCTGAACATGGAGTTCTACTTCCGAATTTCCTGCTAGTGTTATATACGTCTCAAACTCAAAAGTCACTCAAATTCCTGGACACTGAAGAAACTAGTGAATATTAGTGCCACACATCTACTATAGTAAAGTACAAAATTCTGGAACAAATAGCTTACCTTACGTGCAAATGTGTGGAAATTCAGTGATGGTGACCGTCAGGAGTGCTGCTATATTGGCGATTTTGCTGACGTCAGCCGCCGGTGTTCAGAGCAGTGCGCAAGACATCAAGCTATCCACTACCTCAGCTGATGTGCGTAGGCTGCTTGGAAGAAAGCGCGAAGCAAGGGTCCTGGAACAAAAAATAGTTATAACTGATCCAACGCCATTGGTGCTATCTCAAGTGGTAAATGAAATTGGAGGTGGACCAGCCGGCCACTGTCAAGTTCTTCTTTATTATGATCCGCGAACGGCACCGCCCGATAAAGTGGCCAGCCTTAAGGCGGCTTTGGAAGTGCCACTGATTCTTGTTGATGTGTCCCGCCTCGCCTTCCCGCTCCTCACAAAGAGGCGGCGACGAGTCCCACTGATGGACTTGCTGTCACGTAGGACGGACAATCGTTGCCGCATCCTCATGGGCTGGGCTTCCCCAATCTACCAGCGGGGACTCCTGTTAATGGCGCATTTCGAACCTGGAGTTATAAGGCCTCAAGACACCATGGTGCTTCTTGTTAGTGATCGGCGCCTCGACTACTTCATGCCCAGACTGCGTCGCCGAGTGTTGATCAGGAAGACACCACCGAAAAGAAGAGGGCGAGGACGGCGCGATATCGGGTTTCCAGAATTTCAAGTGGAAAAAGTGTGCGAAGTGTGTCCTCGATACTCGCTACATCAGCTTGGGGACTGGCAGTATTCTGCAGGCTGGTCTTGGTCTGGGGCACAGTCGCTGCGCCGTAGTGGTCTGTTGGGAATGACGTTCACTGTGTCCTACACGCCATCGGTGCCCAACATCTTTCCAGTAACGGAAGGTGACGAGCAACGTCTTGAGGGCGTCGAGCTACGGCTGCTACAGTATGCAGCTTCCGCACTTAACTTCAGCTACCGACTCATAATGCCAGAGGACGGCGAGTGGGGCCGTCCTGTCAACGGTTCCTGGACGGGAAAGGTGGGACAAGTCCTGAAGAAACGAGCAGACCTAGCGGTGGGCGGCCTGGTTTACACGAAGGAACGGGCGGAGGTAGTGCAGTACTCTGACCTGTTTCACAATGAATTGTGGGGTGTAGTGTGTCCTCTGCCAGTCCGCCTCCCTGTGTGGCCCTACATCATGTTTCCTTTCAGGACGGAAGTGGCTCCCTCGGTATTCAGCCTAATGGTGGTGCTCCATGTCATGGCCTTCCTACTGAGCACCCTCTTAGGGAAACACGAGCGACCCGATCCTCCGAATCCCCTGGCAGAGTCCTTCACTAGAGTGACTCGCTCCGGCGTGTCTCTCTATTTGAGATTCATGGCTTGCCTTTATTTCTGGAATATCTTCTTCTGCCTCATGAAGCCTACATACGAGCCGCCCGTGAACACCGCCTCCGCCTTGCTGCTCTCCGGGAAGAGTTGGGGCGTGGTCACCGGCACTACCGTTACCACAGTGTTGTCAGAATCAAAAAACTCCGTTCATCAGGACCTGGTCATCGGATCTATTCCTCTTTCCTCCATAAGGGAAGGTTTTCAACGCCTGCGAGAGGAAGGCATATGCCTGGTGGGTGTGCCCAAGCGGTACGCTCGTGCCACAATTGCCACACGACACACCACGCAGTGCGGGGAGGCGGGACTTCAGATAAGTACAGAAGACCTAAACTCTGTTTTAGGGGGTTGGGTGGTGTCTCGCGGCTCGCCTCTTACTCCGTATTTAGACAAAATAATTCACCGGCTGAAGCACTATGGCCTCCTGGAGCTGTGGCGAAAGGAACTCCACACATTGCTGCTCACACGTGGCCCTCGCGAGCTGCCCTGCCTCAACCCCCCTCTCTCTGGTCTCTCCCTCTCCGACCTCCGTCTTGCCTTCTTCATGCTGCTGGGTGGATGGGGCTTCGCCATCTTTGTTTTCCTTTGTGAAGTGGTCGTTGTGAGGATGGCTCGAGACCAACACTGGAACCGTCAAGCGGCGCGACAAAACACCGCCATCATTACTCTTGATCGGCCTCCCGCTAACCCGCCCTCGTCCCCGACAAGTAACGTCAGGAGACTCATTGCCACCTTCATGAATGCTGTTCCTTCAATAAATATTAGTTCTACGGATGCAGATTTCCGAAGGCAACTTAACGCTGTCTTGAGAGAAATGTACGCTGTGAGAACAGCCTGAAGAGAGACCCCAGGGGAGAAGGCTGCCTGGCCCTCACCCCTGGGGCACCAGAACGATCTCTACGGTCCCACAGAACTTTCTACACTTCGCCAGCGGCGCATAGGGTGCGAAGGAGAGAATACTGCAGACACTGTGCAGGAGGCAGAAGATCTTTACCGAGACGGACCAT
Organism: Portunus trituberculatus; assembly: GCF_017591435.1. NCBI lineage: Eukaryota > Metazoa > Arthropoda > Malacostraca > Decapoda > Portunidae > Portunus > Portunus trituberculatus. Next base: position 14,883,985 of record NC_059301.1, read on the forward strand.
CAGAGGGAACAAGTAAGGGATTCACGGTTGTCACGCCTCGCTACCCTTCACGCCCAGGCAACACCACCACCATCAAGCCGGTCTTCCCCAGAGAAGTGCCTGTCTGTAAGATCTTGAAGACTCCCGACACATCTCCCAAAATACCCAGAATCTCGTTGCCTGAAAGACCCTCAACTCCTGAGATGCTTGGCCTTTCTCCCGCCTCTACCCGCCGCTACCCACAGCTCCCTGCTACTGCCCTCAAGTACGTGGCTGATATCACCGATCTTGACAGCGACTCTGAGCTCGATCATGAGTGACTCCCGGTGGGTGATGCCTTTCTTCCTTTCCTCTTCCCTTGTTGCACAACTCCCACATGACACGTACGCACAACACAGTTTAACATTCCTCAGCCTCGCGAGCAGCGAGGCAGTCTCTCCTTGCATAGCCTTCCCACGCAACAATATCACGCATGCAACACACCCTAACACACAACATTGCTCTCCACACACAACACCGCCTCGCAACACAACAGTCTTGCATGCATCATATATCCTTGCACACAACCACTACCTGTCATGCATGCTACATAACCTGACACACTACTTCACACGCAACAGTACTTCACATCGAACAAAAACACCTTTTATTATGATAAACATAACGAACTTGTATTTTCTATCAACTATCAGAGCTGCTGTTGAGTTTTTACATTCCTATAGAATCAACAAATAGGTATAGTCTGTCTATACTCTAGAGTGGTTCCTTGGTTCAAACACATTGTAGTTTATTGATGATTGTGATGATGATTGATTTGATGTGAATGATACTGGTTTTCTGTTGATTACCATAATTATCACAAGGACAGACTACAGTTTTGCCTCAAGATCTGACACATACACACACACACACACACACACACACACACACACACACACACACACACACACACACACACACACACACACACACACACACACACATTCCCTAAGACACCATCCAGGAACCACTTTAGAGTAAACAGACTAAGGCTTCGCATGCCCTACACGAGACGCGGGAACACAGCGATGATTTGAACAGTAATGGTGCATAATTGGCTTAATGTGGATGGCGATATGAATACATGTTAGCCAGTTTGGGGTTGGTGTGGGAGGCGGAGCAGTGGTGTTTGTGCCGAGGCAAAGGCAAGTGACCTTCCAACACGAAGCTTATTAATAAGAGTTCTATTTCTTATTCTTCCTCTATTCCTAAAAGTTTATCTACATCTGACATTTATCTCCTTCTGTCGGCAGTACACACCTTCCACGGCACATCCACACCTTTACATCTCTCTTCCCCAACACCGGTCCACACCAGCTCTGCTTACACACCCTTGACCTATGTGACGGAAGAAACACACTGAGCAACTCCCAATGATAAAAGATGCATTTTTGTATTAGAATTATTTACTCAAGCATGAAGTTTGAATTGCATCTTTAGATTTTCTTTGAGACGTGTGTAAGTTATTGACAACCTCCCCTCACATAAGTTCAGTAATAGTCGTTCTGCAATTAAGGTCTGTATTCAGAAATGCTTCCCTCTCTCACCGCGACCATTTTCAAAGACCACAGAGGCGATTAGCCGAGTTCTAAAGAGTATTTGCCCTGTTGATAATGCAGAAAACTTGTTAACGTGTCACAAGAATTACAGAACCTTAAAAACCCGTGTCACTTCAACTAGACCCTTCTGAAAATAGTGAAGGTGCAGCGTGGAAGTGTTTTAGAATACTATAGGTTTAAGTGCCACTTCTATCTTTTCACATAAGCATGATGGAAGTTTCTGTAACATCTGTACATCACATTCCTTTATGTTTGTTGCTATCCTCCCTTAGCATTTGTACAGCGCGCGCGCGCGTGTGTGTGTGTGTGTGTGTGTGTGTGTGTGTGTGTGTGTGTGTGTGTGTGTGTGTGTGTGTAATTCACCTCGGTCGCCTGCTGGTCACCCAGCTAGTCTTCCCCATTACGGAGCGAGCTCAGAGCTCATAGACTGATCTTCGGGTAGGACTGAGACCACAACACACTCCACACACCGGGAAAGCGAGGCCACAACCCCTCGAGTTACATCCCCTACCTATTTACTGCTAGGTGAACAGGGGCTACATATTAAGAGGCTTGCCCATTTGCCTCGCCGCTTACCGGGACTCGAACCCGGCCATCTCGATTGGGAGTCGAGCGTGCTAACAACTACACTACGCGGTATGTGTGTGTGTGTGTGTGTGTGTGTGTGTGTGTGTGTGTGTGTGTGTGCGTGAACGTAAAGGTCAATAGTGCCTCCCTAATTCCTCTCCTTTTCACTTGCATCCCGTCACCTGACATTATACGTGACGAAACGTGACGCGGAGGTGTTGCATCATGGAGATTCCCTGCATCACTTATTCTGTCCATCACCCCACATCCGTCTCTCTCTCTCTCTCTCTCTCTCTCTCTCTCTCTCTCTCTCTCTCTCTCTCTCTCTCTCTCTCTCTCTCTCTCTCTCTCTCTCTCTCTCTCTCTCTCTCTCTCTCTCTCTCTCCTTCCTGTAGCCCTTCCCCGCCCACCACTTGGCGTGATCGTGTATGCATGGCCTGGAGGAGGCAGCGGGAGGGAAAGGTCACACAGGAGGAAGGGAGAGCAGTACAGCTGGAGGGACACGTACTGTAAATAGCGTTTTATTCTAGAAGAGTCGCTATATGCATAAAAACCATATCAATGTTTCGGTACATAAATAGTGACCTCTCTCTCTCTCTCTCTCTCTCTCTCTCTCATATGCCTAACACGATGGTGGTCTTCCTTCAGGGCTAGGATGGTCACCAAACAGTCAGCAAGAGGGAGTGGTGTCCAGCCCGACAAGTCAGGTCCTCACCATGCCAGGTCCACTTACTCTCTTGGCGAGAAAAAGCGGCAGCGTGGCCGTGGAATGTGTCAAGAGGACGGGAACCACCACCAGCTCCCGTTAAAAGCCGAGAAATTTTAATGTGCCCTTTTATCGGATTCGTCCTTTACGAGAATCTAGTGATATAGAATAGTATTTAGTACGTTATATATTGTGTATATATATCGTTGTCATGGCAACCTAGTGCCTATGGTTCTATTGATGCTGATAGCACGTTAGGCCTCAGTGATCCCTTGAATATTGTTGCTGTTACGTGTTACTCCCCGGAGTGTATATATTATATATTGTATACATTATGTTTCAAATAATATATTAACTTGTTATAGGAGTTATATATATACATATACTCGCATATACAGTATACATATATCTATTAAATTTTAATATTATAAGTACTTGCCTGTTTATTGTCAATTCAGTGTGTGTGTGTGTGTGTGTGTGTGTGTGTGTGTGTGTGTGTGTGTGTGTGTGTGTGTGTGTGTGTGTGTGTGTGTTTGTGTGTTCGTGCGCCCGCGCTCATTGCAACCTTTCCAATAGGAGTAAGGTGAAGTAAGACAAATCAATGTCATCTACAAGCTTTATTTTACGATTACACTTATAAGAGTTGATATTGAGCTTATTTCTGGGGTAATGAGAAGCTGCTGGATAAATAGACACAGAGAGCTGCCACACGTCATGTAAGGGTGAGGTGTGTGGGAGGGAAGTGGTGGTGGCACGTCACTGTGATGGTGACGCGTGTTTGGTGTGTTTGATGTTAGCGAAGGTTTGTGTGTGTGCTGATGGTGAGTGGTGTGTGGTGCTGACGTCAGGTGTGTGGTGAGGGGGACGACACTTCTGTACTGCAGAGTGGGAAAACCCGAGCTGTTGTCACGGTGTGTGCGAAAGAGGAAGCTTTTATGTGACCTGCACGAGTATAATGAGAAGTGCAGTGATATTATTAGTAACCACGTGTTGTTCAATGTCTGTGGCTGTTGGAACACGAATTTGTTCCTGTTGCCTTACATCCACGAGCACGCCACACCTGAGATGCTTTGCTGGGTCTAAGGCTCGTATTCTCAAACACTTCTGTGCTTCACCTCCACTATTTCAAAAGGCCTTATCTTAAATTTACACGGAATTTTTAAGGTACTTTTATAGTTCTATAGGCAGATTGACAAGATTTTTACATTATTAACTGGAGAAACACTATATGAAGTCCCGCTAGTCATCTCTGTGGCCTTGAAAAATTGTCGTGGTGAGAGAACAAAGCGTTTCTGAATACTGGTCTAAGACTGTTTAAAAGGAAGCATTGTACTATTACGTGAGTCGGTGAGGTGACATGAAGCTTTGTCCCGCATCGTGCTTTGCTCACCCTGTTTGTGTCCTAATTGTAGTTTGTCTGTTTGTTTTCCTTATTTTCATTAGTCGTCTCGGTGAATAATGGGGATATGCCAATATTCTTTAACCCCTTGAGTACCATGACGCGTTTTCATATTTATCGTGCTTACTATTTGGTGATTTCATACAGCTTCAGAAACTTATGTGCGGATTTAAATAGTGAAGACTCTGGCCATTAATCTTCTGACCTCCATAGACCCTTCCTAATGCAAATCAAATCGTCTAATCATACACAAAACTCGAGGTAAATATGCGTCTCAGTACTGAAGGAGTTAAGTTTTTGTTTTGAGCAGATCGTCTCCGAAGGTTAACCGGCAGACTTAACTCTTATGATTTATAAATGCCATTTTTTTTTTTTATCTTTTTCTTGGTGTTATTCATCTTTAATGCATTTGTTGCCAATTCAGTTATTTTCGCTCTTTTCAGTGACTGTTATCGTTCTTATTCGTTTTCATTCACGTTTCCCTCTGCAATGTTCTCATCTCTCTTAATTTGAAGTTACTTAGGTGAAGGTCAAAGTGGGAGCACGGAACTCTTCACTTACTGACTTTTATCTTATTCGAACTGCGACGCAACACAGTGAATGATATAAAAATATATATATATCAGAATTCAGAGGTGGAGAACCCGTGTTACTTGCGGCTATGTTTCTGTAGGCGCCGCCATCTGACATGCGTGGCCGTGTGGATTAGGATTGTATTGATTGTATTGCGTAACGGGAAAACTATAATATTATAGAGTACTGGTAATAGTGGTGACGGAGACGCTGGTGGTATATTGCACACTGGCGGTGGTGGTGGCGCTGGAATTAGTGGCAGTGATTCTGGTGATGGTGAATGATGGTGGCTATTTGTCAGTATTGATGAAGACAGCTATGGTTGTGATGTGGCAAGATAGTGATGCTGTTAGTGCATAGGATCAATGTTGGCAGTCTTCAGGAACGACAGACGCGATAGCGATAGTGCTTCATTGCATTTCGTGACCCAAAGGTCCATTGAATAAAGCAGTCACAAAGTAGCTCTTGTCTGTAGTCTGTAACACATTCTTGATCATTATTTTTTATTTATTTACTTTCTTATTCTATTATACTTGTTTGATGTTAAATCCTGTCCACGGTCCGAGTGTAGGTTGGGCTTCCTCACTAGGGGCAACGGTTTCCTAGCGGGTGGGCTTTGAGATAGGAGGTACCCCAAAAAGTATCCCCTTTAGCCCAGAAATTCCCGTGGAAAGCCCACATGGTATAAATAAAAAATAAATAAATAAAAAAAGTACTTCTCAGAATAAATTTCAAGTATTCCTATTTTCTTTATTATTTTCTGTGATGCAGAAATTGTTGTTGAAGGAATGTTTTCTGAGAAGCAAACAAAACGTTAACCTAATTCATAACATTTTAATTAATTAAAACTAAGCGGCTCGTCCATTGACATTGAGTCATTCGACCCGTGCTCCTGCTTTGTGCAGTCTACTGTGTATATACGTTGGCCATTATCTTTCTGTTAGTCGTTACTGTGTTTCTTACAATTTCATTATCGCATTGCTTCCTTCTGTCTCTTTGTTTATATTTCCCGTGTTCCCTTGCCTCACCAATGGTCGTCCCCTAAGCAGCATTTGTCTCACACGTGGAGCACCGACAGCGGATGAGTGTTCATGTCTATCCAGGACTTGAAGTGGGTGACGCGCGCGAACACGGCGGGCAGACCCACATTGGTGCATAGCGGGAAGCCGAAACTTACCACGCCGACCTGAGTGCAGTGGTTCCCTGAACACACAACAAGTGGCCCTCCGCTGTCACCCTGCCGAGAAGAGATAAGATACATTAACACAGGAGGAAATATTGTTGTACTATAATTATTGTGACAATCTCTATGTAATGTATCGATTGTGTAAAGATTACCGCTTCTCGAAACGTGAACATGACTGCCTTATGAATTCCACTCGCATGTAGTTGTTCCTTTTTTTCACCGTGAGTTACCACTTTTTGTTCTTTCTCTCGAGGATCTAAGCCTGTGGGAACCTACAAGATCCATTAGATACCATCGTTTTCTGATGTATACAGTGCTGTACCATATTATCTGACAGAAAAGTTCAATAGATGCGGAGAATAATGAGAAAAGAAGAATATCTCTCTGGGATTGGTAACAAAGTGCTGCCCGTCAACTGGGGTGTATAGGAAGAGAGAAGAGTCCTGCACATGAGCAGTAGCGCCGCCAGCCCGCCACCATAGCAGAGAGTGAGGGTGTTGAGTGAAGCTTTATCATGGTGTTGTGTTCTAGCTGGCCGCGACTATTCCAACAGGACCTTAGGACATCCACGAGAGATACGAAAAGTATACACTACTGCAGTTGAATATTACCCGAGGAAACCAAGAATTCAGTAAGTGCATGTTCGTGTATATGTATTGCTCTGTATTATTTCGCTGCTTTTATTTCGAACTTATGAAACAGTTACAGTTCGGCTATGTTTGCAAGTACACCACTACGGATTCCGCTCCGATTTTAACTCTTTTACCTTCTTTGGTTTCTCATGAGTCACTTTCACTTGTATGTATTGGTGGTGCAAATTTATCAGTAATTTAGGAAGATATAGTTATACGAGTGAGTGACGGAGCAGTTTTATTCTGGCTCAATGAAATTATCGACTGAAGTTATTTTGTCATTATATCATCACCTAACAGTCACATAAGTGAGGACGTGGTGTCCAGTCCGCTGCTTCATTACGGACTCGCGACACCTCAAAACATGGCATTATGTAAGCAAAGTGTATTTCTCCAAGGACACTGCTGGTGATTGTTCTGAATTTGAAGTGAGGACGCGCGTTAACTGATTCAGGAACTTGGGCGTGGATGAGCTGCCGCACGCTGAAAGGTCGAGTGTGGTCCAGAGTGACAGGCCGTGTTCATCTGCCACTGGGACAATGGTCGGTTGTTGTTCGTCTGCCACTGGTACAATGTTCGGTTGTTCCAGGTATCACTGATTAAATAATATGAAAAAACAAGAGAATCTCACGAACTCGATTCTATATTTGTTGCTGCACTTTACTGGAGTGAATTGCACCAAGCGAACTGACATGAATAGTGAATGGTGAGGGGATATTGGTGCTGCATTTTTCGGAGAGGTTTACGGTGGTCGTTCTCTGCCTTGCGCTCAGACATATTATTCGTGGCACTGCGGACTCGCTCCTGGAAAATATCAAATCACCGAATTTTACATTTTGTTCTTTTCGCTTAATGGATTCCTTGACTGCTTTCAAAATTTACATAATTGCATAGCACTGTGACGATCACACCAATGACCACCTATTTTGAAAGCAACGAAAAATAAAATTTGAATTTCCCTGCAATATTTAGGAAGGCATTGAAAGGTTGACATTTGCGTGCCGGGCAATCTCCCTCTCACCCTTGCTGGACCTGGTCTTGTGATGACCAGGTGGCCAGATGCGAGTCTCACCAAAATGTCAACAAATACTCCTATTGCCGCCTCTCGGAATCCACTCTCCCTCATTTCCAAAACAAACAGATAGATCAAATAGGAAACGGTGTTGCTGTTATATTGCTAAAGCTTAATCCTTTCAGTACCATGACGCTTTTCCATATTTTTTTCTTCTTGCTAATGATTTTGCACAGCCTCAGAAACTTGTGTGGGGATTAAAATAGTGAAGACTCTAACCATCAATCTTCTGACCTCCACAGACTCTTCGTAATGTCAATAAAGTGGTCTAATCAAAGCTAAAACTCATGGTAAAAGGGTGTCCTAGTACTGAAAGGACTAAGAGAATCTAAGTACAGTAAATGAGATGTAGACAAATAGATGTAAGAATGAAAGTTGTTGTTGCTTTACTAGAAATCAACATGTAAATTCATTGTATTTGACGTGACTAGTATTGTGTGTGTGTGTGTGTGTGTGTGTGTGTGTGTGTGTGTGTGTGTGTGTGTGTGTGTGTGTGTGTGTGTGTACTTACATGGCACGGAGTTCCAATAGTGACGTCCAGACAAATGTGTTGGTCCAGTTTGGCGCTGATGCCCGGGTACTTATTCCACGCCTTGACGCATTTCGTGCCGTTCACCAGCGTGCTTGTGTACTCCTTCAGTATCGGGCTGGTCCTCTTGCTCTTGATGTTAAACCTGCCCCAACCGGTGATCGTAGCGTTGGCACCTGCGTAGCGCTCGTCTGTGGAAATAAATATAGGATCTCTCTCTCTCTCTCTCTCTCTCTCTCTCTCTCTCTCTCTCTCTCTCTCTCTCTCTCTCTCTCTCTCTCTCCACCTTAACCCATTCAGTACCATACCGCGTTTCTATATTCATACTGCTTACTATTTGGTGATTTTATACAGCTGCAGAAAATCATTTAGCGATTAAAATAGTAAAGATTCTGGCCATTAATCTTTAGACCTTCATAGACCCTTCGTAATGCAAATAAAATCGTCTAACCATACCCAAAACCCATGGTAAAAATACGTCTCAGTACTGAAGGAGTTCAATCCTCACCAAGGTCGCTAGGAAGTCTAACTGCGCTTATCCCATAACCGAAGTTGATGGGCTCGTACAGTTCCAGCAGCGCGATGTCGTTCTTCGTGGTGTGAGGGTTGTAGTGCAAGTTCCAGATGACGGACTTGACCTGCGTTGGTGATAGAAAAACCGATATTGAGTTATTCTTATCAACGTGAGAATTTGTGCATAGTTTTGTCTGACTAGAGTGAACCAACTATGACTAACGGTAACACAGGAATATGTTGTTGTTGTTGTTGTTCACTGGATGGAGGCATTCCTGGTGCAAGACAGCAGTGGTAATGAGGCGTTACTGTGGTGGCCCAATCATTCATTAACACTTGCCCTTGCTTGATAATCTTCCGTAAAGCTATATTAGTTTATTCATTGAACTCATAGGTTCTTTTAGCAGTTCGGAACTAAACTAGAAATGAATATAAGAATAATGGTAATAGCAATAACAATATTAGAAATAATGACAATAATTATAATAATAATAATAATAATAATAATAATAATAATGATAATAATGATAAGCATTAATGATAATAACAATGATGATAACATGAAAAGAATAAAACACTTATCAGCGAATCCAACCTAAAAGCTCATGGTTATTCTGGTCTCCCAAACCTTCCTGCCTGGGCGAGGACAGCAGCACTACACCCTGGCATTGTCATTAACGTTGCGTCCTTCAGCCACATGTATTCACTAATGAAACCAACCACACCGTGAAATAAATGTACAAAAATGATGATAATAAAATAGAAAATCGTCACTGGTAGCTCGATTGAATTAATTAATGTCACAGAATTATAGCAACAATGATGAAAACAACAAAGGTACAGGTCTGGCGGCTGTGTTTTCCTCTCACCAGGGGTCGGCATACTCACCCTGCCCACTGTATGATTAGCTTCACTGCGGGTGGAGAGGTCGTGGTCGCCCATCGTGACCCTAAGCTTGTCCAGGCCCTTTGAGAAGCTCCTGATGAAGAGAATTGAGCATAGAGAAGCGACGAAGGGAAATGTACATAATTGACAAGGCAATCCTGTGTACCTGCAACAACCTGCATGTTTTATTTATCCATATAACGTTGTGTGAATCACGTGTTTCTAAAAATTGAAGTCAGTAGCGGAGGATTCATCACGAAAGTTTGATCGACAGCTGTGAAGGGCAGAGAGAAGGTCGCGGGAGGCCAGAGCATAACTAGTGCACAGCGGCCGAGGATGATTTGTGTCCTGTAAGGCTTGTGAAGGTTAAGAGTCGGTGGGGGACACGACAGAGGTGATGAAAGGAGTACGAAGGTGGCAAGGCTGACGACAGATTCAGCAGTGTAGACAGACTGACGTGTTTAGGACGTGTTTAGGAAAGACTAATGTAACTTCCTTATTACTAAAATCAAGTACTTAGGGCAGAGAGAGGGCAGACAGACAGACAGAGACAGACAGACAGATACACACACACACACACACACACACACACACACACACACACACACACACACACACACACAGAGAGAGAGAGAGAGAGAGAGAGAGAGAGAGAGACAGAGACAGACAGACAGACAGAGCGAGTTATGCCTTAGTAGCGGAACAAAAGACTCACCCGAAGATGCAGTGGGAGGCGGTGAGAATGTGGCGGTCGTCGATGAGAGAGCCGCCACAGAAGAACTTATTTTTGAACACCAAGCCAACCTGCCGACACGTCACTCACATGTTACAGCCACTCGCACGCACCTTTCCACCCACCACTCGCCTCATACCACTCCTCATTCACCATCCCCAAGCACCTTGCCACCTACCACTCCTCATCCACCACTCGCACATACCTTTCCACCCACCACTTGCCACCTACCACTCCTCATTCACCACTCACACGCACCTCGCCACCTACCACTCCTCATTCACCACTCACACGCACCTCGCCATCTACCACTCCTCATTCACCACTCACACGCACCTCGCCACCTACCACTCCTCATTCACCACTCATACGCACCTCGTCACCCACCATTCTTCATTCACCACTCACACGCACCTCGTCACCCACCACTCCTCATTCACCACTCACACGCACCTCATCACCCACCACTCCTCATTCACCACTCACACGCACCTCGCCACCTACCACTCCTCATTCACCACTCACACACACCTCGCCGCCTACCACTTCTCATTCACCACTCATACGCACCTCGTCACCCACCACTCCTCATTCACCACTCACACGCACCTCGTCACCTACCACTCTTCATTCACTATTCGCATGTTACTCATCTTCATGTAGTACTGATCTTTTTTCATTAATCCGCTTCAGTATACTGGGACTCATTTTTACCTCGAGTTTTGGATATGAGTATATGATTTTATTTATATTAGGAAGGTTCTATGGAGGTCGGAAGAGTAATTGCCAGGCTCCTCTTTATTTTAATCCTCACACGAGTTTCTGAAGAGGTGCATGAAATCGGCAAATGATTAGCAGAATAAATATGAAAACGTGTCATTGTATTGAAAGGGTTAATATTATCATTTACTTGATCTCTTTATTCACTTGATTTATTTTACTTCATTGATTTAATTTTGTTTCATTCTATTTTGTTCCTCTATTTATCTACTTCTCTATTTGTCATTTATCTGCTTCATTTATTCATTTATTCATTTATTTGTTGTTGTTGTTGTTTTTCTAGCGCAGCGTATATCATGTTATACGATTGTCCCCCATCCTTTGTTTTGTTATTGGCATTTATACGATATTTGCCAAGGGTTCTGGTGTGCGCCCGATCGGAAAGACTGTTCTAACTTTAGAGAAATGAAAAAAAACAATCATGAAAGAACGAAAGAAAGAAAAAAAAAAAAGTAAACCAGAGCCTTTTGCCTTTGTTGTCATGCGGTCGTTGCAGGTCCACGCTTCGCTTCTAATATGGTACAATGAAGCCTTTGTCTCGCCCTTGAGCAACACGGAGATATAATATTAAGCCCTGCAGTACCATGACTCGTTTCCTTATTCGTTCTGCTTACTATTTGGTGACTATACAGTTTCAGAAACTTATGTGGAGGGTTTGAATAGTGAAGACTGTCCATTAACCCTTTGAGAATCATGATGCGTAATTCTGGTTACTTTTTGGCGATTTTATACAGCTTCAGAAACTCATGTGGGGATTAAGATAGTGAAGATTGTGGCCATTAATCTTCTGACCTCCATAGACCCTTCCTAATATCAATAAAACGGGCTAATCGTACACAAATTTCAAGATATAAATGTGTCCCAGTATTGAAGGGATCACCGAGGCTCACCTGCCATGGATACTCTTGGATGTTGGTGTAGCTGCCGCCGATGACCCTGAAGCCAGTGTCAGACTCGTCCTCGTACTGCCAGCACCTGTCATTCACCCGCAATTCGAAGGCTGAGGTTGCCGTCCACGAAGAAGAGAGTGAAAAGAAACAATAACAGTTTAATCAAGATACAGTTGTTATAGTCTTTGCGATTACATCTAACAAAAGAAAATTGTGTTGAGTGGAACAAAAGTTTTATTGCTAATGGCACAGGTGGTTGACGCAAATGTCAGTGCAATCAAGCATCACATCAATACATGATCAAAACAGCAGACTAACGAGGTTAACCCCTTCAGTACCATGACGCGATTTCTTATTTACTCTGGCTACTATTTAGTGATTTTATACAGCTTCAGAAACTTATGTTGGGATTGAAATAGTAAAGACTCTGGTCATTAAATCTTCTGACCTTCATAGACCCTTCGTAACCTAAATAGAATCATTCAATCATACCCAAAATTCATGATAGAAAATGCGTCCCAGTCACTGAAGCTCAATGATGCTAGAAAATAATAACATATGAAGCAGGACTCGCTATGAAGGAGGGGGTAAGAAAACAGGCAAGGGTTGGCAGGGCGAGCAGAGTGGGAGGAGGGTTGGGAAAAGATGTGGAAAGTGGCACCCAAGACGAAGCAAAGGTGTACTTACCTCTCTTGAAGGCCGAGATGGTGGGTACAGCGTCCACACCTTCCACCGCCAGGTAATCCTCCTCCTCCTCCTCCTCCTCCTCCTCGTACGGAGCCGTTAATACCACCTGTCAGAAGGGAATGGTGGTATGTAGCGGTGAGAGAGCTGCATAGATGGAATGTTTATGGCCACCTTTACGACTCTCTCTCTCTCTCTCTCTCTCTCTCTCTCTCTCTCTCTCTCTCTCTCTCTCTCTCTCTCTCTCTCTCTCTCTCACCTCGTCGTGCTTTGGGACAGGTATCTTCCCCGGTTTGAGCGTGGTGGGTCCAGGTTCTCCCTCTGTCCCGTCGGTAGGTCCTGCGATGGTGATGGGGATGTCGGTGGTCTCCATGGTAGTGGTGGGCATCTCCGTGGTCATGTCAGTGATGGCCTCCGTGGTCTCCGTGGCCTCTGTCGGTGGTGGGGTGGTGGTGGGTGTGTAGGGCATGGCGTCCACATTCCTAATTCCAGCATTGGTGGGAGCTGCAGGTGGAAGGAAAGGTTGCAATCAGGGAGATGTGA